>NC_056732.1:1316512892-1316787892 GCF_019279795.1 Protopterus annectens
TATACACATATATCTATATATGTGTTTGTGTGTGTATGTATATGTGTGTGTGTGTATGTATATATCTGCCCGAGGGCATCACCCTAGATATATACAAATAAATATAAATGTGTGTGTGTATGTGTGTATATACATATATATATATATATACATATATATATATATACATATATATATATATACATATATATATATATACATATAGATATATATATATATATATATATATATATATATATGTGTGTGTTCATATTTATAGGAGACCGCATTCTGAGGCCTCATTCTCCAAGTACACTAAACTTTGCCATACATTTATAAGGGATGGTGATGTTGCTCACATTAGGAGAGCCATGACAAACCCTTCACCCTACTGTCCCTGTGGCATGTGCCATAAATGCATATCCCTGTACTAGCAGTAATTAGGTTGGCAAGGGTTTGTATTGCAGTCCTGGTAAATATGGGTATGTCAGAGCATTATCATGGGTTTTAGTGAGTACTATATCCAGTGTGGGTTGGGGGTGCTGGGTATACTGTCTTTATACCATGGTACCCTCAGTACATTTCCCAAGGTCCACTGTATGAGTAACGCTGTCACTATCAACCATACAGGTCACTGATGACACTCTTCAACCCAATAATACATGTACTGTTTGCAAAAACTCTAACAGTATGGACTCACTGGCAAGGTAGTCAGCACTGTTAAACCCAGGTCTGTCAAGTGGGTCTATGACTGTGTGTGTTTTGTCAATGTGTATGTTATACTATGTAGTGTATATTAACATCCAGTACATCCCCTATTACCATACTGTACAAGGCCTGGTGATGTTGTTCACTTTACAGGAAGCTCGGGACACACCTCACCCTAAAAGCTCTGTGGTGTGTGGAATTAAGGCCGAACACATTAGTAGCAATAAGTACTTGGGTAGGGGTTCTAATCTCAGTGTTGCCAAGTAAGTGTTTGTATGTGAAGGGATCTACTTCAGTTTGCAGAGAAAAACAGTTTCCCAGGAGATTGTCTGAGCTGACTGGCAAAAGGTAACATTACAAAGCAATTATCTTGTGGAAATTCATTCCATGAAAACTAGTAGTGGATATTTAAATGCCCCTTTCGCCACTGTACAGCGATAGTGGAGTTAGTATATATGGTTGGGGGTGGTGGTTGTGGGCGGAGCCACCCACATTGGGGGTATTGTGTGTATCTCCCCGCTTAGTGTGCTACTATACTGTCCAGTTTATGTTGAGGTTAAGTAGTTGTTATAGTTGTTAATGACACTGTGTGGTTCTGTGCCACCTCACACCCTCGAAAGTGGGGGGCTGTGCCCCCCACACCAGCACAACTATTTATACCAACTCCAGGATTGCACTACATTGGGGAAAAGGACATATACCCTGCCAGTACTATATTCATTGAAATGTCATTTGGCTGACTGATTATTTACTGATGTGTTGTTTTGGCAATTTGGTCTTGGTGGAATTACATAGGCCAAAATGAGGTCTCTGCAAAAATGGAGTACACCCATGTGAACAGTATTCTGTGAATGTTGCAGCAACACAAAAGTGTGTGTGTGTTCACAAACATTTGGTGTGTGCCACCCAGTACACTTACCATTGTCCACTGTAGAAGAGCTGCTTACATCAGCCACCATGCACTCATCTGTATACACACCCCTCAGACCTATCAGCCATGTGGCACATGCAGTAACTGTTATACAGACCTGTTACTTGTGTTCATCTGTACCCGGGATATGACGCAGTCAATGTGTTACCACAGTGCCACGCCCCTTGTAGGAAAGGACAGCAGACCAACATCCTCTTTACACACATAGAACACAAACAGAATACATTATGGAGACCACATTCAGTGTTAATAACAGCAATAATGTATCATGGTCGGATAGCTACACACCATGACATGTAAGCATTGAACATTCTATCTGACAACGCATTAAACAGCATTAAATTGCTCAACTGTAGTACATTCACCCTGTGCATCAGAACCATTTTAGCATGTCTCTGCATCGATGGTATGGATGACAGGGATGTGGCACAGGTATCATATGCACAGGGTGTGGTGTGAGTTTGCCAGAGGGCTAGGCTGAGCCATTTGGTCGACATAATGTATGTGGGTTAGGGGATTGTTTATTAACTGGCCTGTGCAGGTTAGGGGATTGTTTATTAACTGGCCTGTGCAGACACGGAATGCGCAAGTATTGAGGTGCCCTAGCTGTGATGGGGTGTGTGTGTGTGTATGCACAGTTCTGCCATGTGGCTGCCCTATACAGGGGTATGTTGGACAGCTGCAGACCATACATGGTAGGGTGTACAGTTCACTGTGTCCGGCTACAGGAACTGCGCCTGCCAGGGGTTGCATGGGCACCACCAGGCAGAAGATATGGTACTCTCCCTTGACGATGACAATTGTCTGCTGGATCCGTGTCCCAGTTGGGACCGGCCAGGACCATGTGCACGTGGCCTGCTGTGTCATGGTGTCGACAGCACCGCCCCTGCAGTGGTGCTGCTGGTACTGCCACTAAGGGAGCGGGAGTGAGATGTTGCACGTCCACATAGACCTCCACCTGTTAGTGTTGCTGATCTATATCCACTTGGCCGACGCCCTACTTCCCACCATATGCTCTACCACAGACACCACACGGTCGAGGATTCCCACCATCTCACCCCATCTATCCATCACCTCTGCAAAATAATGGTGGGGATCTGCATCTGCATGATCACTGATGTAGTCACGTACAGCAGGAAGAGTAGCCCTCTGGAGCCTCAGACTATCTCTGGTGTAACGATCCATACGTGGCTGTGCCTCCATAACTGCCCGAAACATGCGTCTGGTGACATCTGGGTTGGCACTTCTGCCAGGGGCATGATGGCCAGCAGCCCTCCTCTGAGCACCCCTGTCCATCTGCCTGGGTTGGACCTCACCGGTTATTCTGCTGTGTACAGACACACTTGCCATAGTCACCACACTTTCTGTCCCATGCCACCACCTGCCAGCTGTCCCTCATCTATGGCCACTGGTGATGGAGTATGTGTGGGCAATGTGACTGTGTGTGGGGATGGGGTGGATAAAAGTGGGATGCCAAACAATGGCACAGATTCAGCCCCTGACAACCCTGCTTGTTCCTCACTATGCCTATCATCATTGTCAGAGTCTGTTTGGATACTAACATCAGTTTGCCTGCAGGAGGGACTCTGACCCACCTCGCCACCTGTGAGGGGCAGACAAGAAATTTAAATTAGGACCTGTACGTTATGGTTTACTTACACACACACACACACACACATACACATACACATACACTTACAGGTGAGGTAGCATAAAGATATTACACAGACCTTTCATTACCCAACAGTTGACATGCATGACATATGACACTCAACAGCATGCACTGGAGCCATTCATAATCCCTGTTACCAACAATATACATGTCTGTGATGCACGAGTTGTGTTAGTAGGTGATGCCCCTTCCCCTGGAACACACTGCACCCATGTACACATTGTTGCTGTGGACCTGTACAGCACACTGGCATGTACCGTGCACTATACCTCAAGTGTACAAATCATTGCTGAATGTGTAGATGTCTGGCAGTTATGTTTGCTCTGTTACTCACGTGTTTGACACTTACCTGGGATGATATGAGGACTGATGTCAATAATTAATGCCTGACCTTTGATTTGCAGATCTCCTCATCAGCAGTGTATGTATGTGCAATAACATCCGGTTACTCTTACAACCTTCAAAGCTTAATGCGGATATTAGGAGTGTACACACCCCTGTTGACATGCCAGCCTATTCTATGATCTGCAGTGGGGCCACTCTGCTGCATTTGGTAACATTACACACACCTGATATGTGACATATAACCTGTGCAATCCAATGCAGTATCAAACAAATGTGTTGGTTGTGGAGATGCTGAATGAGATGCATACAATATGTGGGTTGCATAAGTGTACACACCCTTAAAACAATGGTTTGTTGAAGCACCTGTTAAATGAACTACAGCAGTCACTATTCCTGGAAGGGGTATACTAGCATGGCCCATTTTTACTTGGCATTATTTGGTCTGCCTGCCTTACAGAGGTCCCCAACTCTGCCAGATTGCAATGTCAGCTCATGTGCACAGCCCTAGGAGGTCACACAGTGGCTTCACTATTGCTGTAGAGTCTGGGTTATGTCTGGCACAATTCATAACCTTGAATGTGTTCAGATGCAGCCATTCTTAGATAGCTTTGGATATATGCTTCAGTTCACTGTTGTGTTTGAAGCTGACACCCCTCCCCATCCTCAGCCTTATTGCAGATGCTTGATAAATGTAGGCCACACATGTGTGTTGTTTTACAGTGTTACAAATTCCACCCACTATGTCTACAGGCCTAGTTCCAGTTAATGAACAGCAGCCCTAAAGGTGTACACTGGCACCAGCAAGCTAAAGCTTGGGAATGGTGGCCCTGAGGTGAAGTGAGGTATTGCTTGTGCACCACACTTATATTTATGCATACTGTCTGTATGTTTGAGCCTTGGTCTCATGACACCATTACACATTGCAACACATGCCTTTGGGAGACCTGATGTTGTGCTTTAGCTACCTGCACAGAGCCCTGGATGATGATTCATGTGGGACAAATCTTCTGTCTAATTACCCTAACCCGTAGGCCACACTTATGCAGAATCCAGGCAATTGTCGACACAGGTACTACACAGGGAGTTCTTGCTAGACATTCCTGTAACTCCCTCAGTGTTGCTGCATGTCTCTGGGCAGCTTCCCTGACCAGTTTGCAACATGTTTTTCATCTGTTTTGGATGGGCATCTGTTTCTTTTCTACATCACTGTTTTATCCCACATTTAATACACTTCTAGATCACTGTCTGCACTGTTTGCCATGGTATATGCAATGGTGAGGTAAGGTTACTTTTCCCCACTCCTGACTGCTAACTTTCAGATATGGGATCCATTTCTTGCTTTTTAAGATGTGTGCAAGCCATGGCTGCCTCTGTTGCAGGCAGCTGGGCAAATGTCATGAACATACTTACTTGGTGTGACATTGAGGCCCTGTACTTGATGGCAGGTGTGTACTCAAGAAGAGTGAATGCTGTCAGTACATCACAAGCTGCTGCCACAATATGTTGTTTGGAGTGTGTGCACACATATGCTTCCGGTGTTTTGTAAGGTTTGTATACACCATAGCTATTGTCCTAGCATATGATTTTATATTACACATTCATTGTTCATGTTAGGATCACATTACAGGTTGTAAAATGTGTGGAATGTGTTTTTGTGGTCTGCTGTTGTGTGTATCAGGAACAGTTGCCATTGTATTAGTGGTGTATACACTGTTTGTATCCACAGTATAAGGGTAATGTTTCATACATGTCCCTACTGTAGGCTTTGTCCCACCATTTTGTTTGTCCACACATCTTGCACTGACAGATTGTGAGGTATACTGCAGGAATCTTACTTACCCTTCAGATATGCCACCATGGTGACCTCTGTGATGCGATTCAGTTAACAAAACTGAACATGTACAGCATGCATTATGGGTAGGTGTGTTAAATATGTGCATGGCAAATAGCATGCCTTAACACAGCCGGTGTGTTGGCAAACCTGAACAAAACATCTCCATACTCACCAGCTACAGCCTGCTGTCCCAGTTGTGACCTAAATAGTTGTGGGAGAGTAGCCACACTTGTGGCATTGGTACAGGGTGGAAGTAGCATTTCAGCACATCAACAGTACAAACCCCAATACTAAGGATTATGCAGACCATCAACATAGATTTGCATATCTATACTACACTACAGCAACAGACTGTCTTATCTGAAATATGCATGTAGGTACTGTACAGATAAAAATGGATATGCAGCATTGTTCTAGTAATGTGCACTGTGGCTTTACCTGCACGGTCCTCGTCCATTTGGTGTGTGGCACCCACCTCCACAATGCTGTCTTTGGCTTCATGGCATGTCTGGCTGGCGGGTTCCCCAAGGCTGGCGAGGAGCTCCTCAGCATGTGTCAGTGGGGGCTGGATGTCTTGACCCCCTCTTGAGGCTAGCCAATCCCTTGCAACGGCAGCAGCCCGCTGATGGGCGTGGCGGATGAGGTCAGTGCAGTAATTCTGCACCTGCTCATAATTTCGGCAGTGCAGGCTGATATTGTTTACCCTGTGGACAAGCTCGTTCCACAGGGTGGTTCTCTCCTGCAGATCCTGGGCTCTGCAGCTGAATAACATGGCATAATACTTTATCACATACTGTATAATGATATCATTCTCTGTGTTGCTGAATGCTGGCAGCTGCGGATGTTGCATATTACCTGGAAGACATAAACAGGACCTCATACGGTTGTCCACTTGCACATCAACAGTGGATATTACTTGCAAACATTCCAGACTATACCATAACACTGTAAGCTCATGGCTTTGGCATCTTGCATTACACTCCTGACCCTGACCTGTCTTGTTCCCCCAATGTTGGACACTTAATTGCATAATTCTCTATTCATTTCTGTGTAGAGGGATGACAGTGGCCATCTTCCATGTGGACGGTGTGTGGATGGTGGCAAGTCTGTGTTTGACAGTAGTGTGTAATGGAGGTATGAGCACATGCCTGAGTTCATGTAGGAGGCAGACTGTGATGTTCTCATGCCTCATGGAGACTTGCTGTTGTTGCCATCAGTAGGCATTATGTATACGCTCACCATTGACGAGGGCAGGAGTGTGGTTGATCTGCATATCCCCCCCTGTACAAATGGTGTGGACAGGGTGGCACTGTTCCCACTTAACCTGTCTGATGCATGTTGCCTGTATCCATGGCATGTGTGTATGAGGTGTGCTTTACCCCCAGTACAGGTTGAATTGTGTTACTGCCTGTGAGACTGACTACATATGTGGATACATTGTGGCAATTGCCCTTGGTGGTGTGGATATGTCTGATTTATAGACATAGGCAGCCTTACAGGAAGTCACCTGTGAATCTACATGCTTGCTTAGATAGAGGTGAACTTGCCTCCAAGTTGTGGTTTGCACCTATGTGTCCCTGTATAGCCACTGTAGCAATCTATTATGTGCTATGTGTATTGCTGCTGCCCACCATGGGGGATTACTCTATCCTTCGTGGAGGCTGGTTTTACAGGTCAGGTACTGCTGGTTCCATATAGATACAGTGGATATAAACTGTATACACCCTTGTTATAATGCCTGGTATTTGAGCAGTTGAAAAAAGTCCCCACAAAAACTCATTTCAACGCAGTCTGCACCTGTAATGTGACCTATAGCCTGCTCAGTTCAATTGAAATAATAACAAGTCTGTTCTGTAAAAACATATGGGGAATAATACCCAGTACAGTAAGCCAGTTGAATGTGCACACCCTTAAACTGATATGTAGTGTAAACACCTGCTGAGAGGATTACAGCATCCATTTGTCTTGGTTTCTACTCTAACGTCATGACACATCTTCACTTGGCAATTGTTGCTCACCTTCCTTGAAACAGCTTTGTTTCTTTTTCAGTAGAATTGTAGAGATTATGGGTCACATCCGAGGTGAGAAACATTATGAAATGATTTTCTGTGGTCTCATTGGCATACAGTACACAAACCTGGCATTCCAACAGGGGTGTGTACACTTTGGATATCCAGTGTATATGGGTGTTGATATAGCTGTTAGTGGTAGGCATGGACAGTGGCTCATAATGCAGTTGTACACTTCCTCTGATTTACTCCGTGATAGTTATGCCTACTGTAGCACCCATATCCGTGTCATGGCAGTGCAACAACCAGTAGTTGTACACCTTTATTTCTGTTGCATGCAGTGACACTGATATTGCACACGTGCAACATGTGCAGTCTATTTTCTGGACTGCTTGAAACCCATGTTATCACTTTTGTGCCTTTAAGCTGAACATACATATACATACACGTGCTCTGGGGATACCTGGTATACATTTGTGTTCTATGTCAGTATGGCACACTGTATTTACAGTCTTGCAGCTCAGTCATACTTCTCAATCTGTTATACCAGTACTTCTGGACAATGGCCCACATCAATGGGTGACAACAGGGAAATCAATATTGATAACATATTAATATATCTGACATAACACAAGTATTGTGTGTGTGACTAAGTATATCGGTCACAACTGTGACAATTGTCCGGCAGAACACTGTACAGTTGAATGTTATTAATTCAATATAGCACATGCAGTTTGACACCCACATCTGCAACAGTACTTTATTATGCACATGCCCTATATAGGTATCTTAGATTTAGAGTACAAACATGTATGCTACTCATATTCACAGGTAACCTATGGATATGGACAACATCCCATTAACTGGCCAAGCAGTGGCACAGTCATGACTGTTTGAAAGACACTCTGGTGGTTGCCATATGTCAGCTGTTATTTCCCAGGGTGAGTCAGACTCCTCTGCTGTGATCTTACCTCTCTGCCTCTTAGATCACATCTGGACAAAGCCTGAAATTATGGGGGGATAAATAGGGGCAGATCTTAAAATGCATGTTACAAACCTATGAAGTTTGTAGCATAATATATTTTGCATTACTGTGACTGTTCTGCAAGATGTGGAGTATGAAACTCAAGTGTATGTCATTACTTCATGACTTCCATCCTCAGCTGTTTGCCAGAAACGTATATATGTTAGGAGGAACAGACTGAACACTATGATGGGTAACTCGACATTCTGTGAAGATCTGTACAGTTTACAGGTAGAGCCAGATGCTGTGTCCATAGCAGCTGTTCAGCAGGACATCATTACAGCAAGTCTTGTCGGCACATATAATTCCTTCAAAATCATATAACCCATTAATCTGAAGTAGGTTATTCATTTGTCTGCAACCTGTGGGTTATGGATCCGATATCGGATCCGAACCGGCATGGTTTTCCAGCTATGGATCCAAGCTCTCAGCTCCTCCCCTCACCCATAATGCCCTGCTCTACCCTCATGACCTCAGATCTCGTTTGCCGCGCTGGTGACTGGATTTGGGTACATAGCTCTCAGCTAAGTGAACTCTATTTCTTGTTAAATCAGAGAAATTTTTGGTTTTTTGAGTAAATTTGTGTGAAAGTTTAGGTTCCCCTTTATTATAGTGTATTTTGAGTTTATTTTAAGTTAAAGTAAGTAATTTTTATTCCCTCCCCTCGCTGTTGCGTAGAGTGTGTGTGTAGGCCTGTGTGTCTTTTTGTTTTTAAGTTACTTTCTGTAACTTTTAGTGTATTATAGATTATGGCTGACCAGCCTAAATCTATATTTTCGAAATGCTCCGAGTGTGGCCATAAGCTCTCACCGGCTGATGGCCACACTCGGTGTGTTAAGTGTCTCGGGGTTGAACACCTCACATCTGGTTGTTCCATTTGTGCAGGGTTCAACCCCAGGCACTGAGGAGCGGAGGTCCAAGCTGGTCTTGGCGGGTCTTTACCGCCAGACTCGGCTCCGACCTCCGCTCCTTGGACTACTGTGGCTGCAGTTGTTCCCCTGTGGCACCCTCCTGCTCCTGGGACTCAAACTCCCACTTCTGGAGAGGAGAGGATGCTGCTAAAGGACGGAGGAGAAGCACCTGGCGGGCCGAGACCTCTGTTTCGGCCCGCCAGCCAAGCGGCTTCTCCCGGCTCCGTGTCGGTTCGGTCTCCTCCTTCTCGGCTCCGGTCCCTGTGTGCTTTTCACGGGTCCTGAGGAGGAGGAGACCCGATCTCCGTCGAGGCTATCGAGGAGGCACTCCAGGCCTACCTCGGTAGCCTCTTCGAGATCTACCCACAGCCTTTCTGATGCTGATCTGGACCGGATGATGAGAAGGTTCATCCAGGCCCAGATGCAGATGGGAGTGCTCTTGCCTCCCCCCCCTCCGGGGGGGGAGATCAACACCCTTTTTTTAAGCCTATTGCTCCTTCTCCGACCCCCTATCCGGGTTCGGAGCAGCTGGAGCCGAGCAGCCGGGCGGGGAAGGTCGGAGCCGATAGTACTTGGTACCGACCCTGCCCTCGAAAGTCGTCGGACCCGATCTCGGAGCCTGGATCCGAGCCGGATCGGGGAATCAGTGCTCCTTGGCGCCGTCTGTGTCGGGCGCACTGTCCCGGATCCGAGTGCTTGGCGCCGGCTCGATCCACTCTTCGGATCCGAGGGGAGCCGATTGTCAGATCCTTTGGTCGAGGTCGGCTCCTTGCCTTTGATGTAGTGGAGAGGGCTCTGTTGAGGGTCTCCGGACCCCGGCACTTGCCCGGCTCCGTCCGCTCCCTCTGCACTGGGCCAGGCTTCCACCATCCGGCCCCTGGGACAGCCCGTTTCTGTGCCCCAAGTTGCTCCTATGGAGCAAATTGCTGCTGCGAGGACTCCTCTGACAGCCCCCAGAGGAGGCCCTCGCAGCATACGTCTAAGGAGGCACATTGACTCCCAGTCTCTCACAGAAGACACGGACTTGGAGGAAGGGGAAGGCTCCCCACGGTCACCCCGAGGATGTCTCCTTTGGAGACATCATGGAAATGCTCCGTATAAGGGGTGGTCTGCCCCCAAGTCTTCCTCGGACGAGTCCGTGTTCTTGGAGGCATTTGAAGCGGGCCCGTCTACCTCTTGGGTGTCCCCTGCCGACCCCTGGTGGACCTTATTACCACCAGGGCGTGGAAGGAACCGGACACCGTGGAGCCAATTCCCAAAAGACCGGATAGGATCCTTAGTCCGCCATCCGACCGCACCCATTGGAGTAAGGGGCCTCCTGTAGATGCCATGTTGATGGCGGCCACAAAGAGGAACTAGCTCAGGAGAGTCCTCAGTCCACCCACCGAGCAAGGAGTCTCGGATGATGGACCGCTTGGGGAAGCGGATGTTCAGTTCGGCGACCTTCTCGGTAAGGCTGAACTATTTGGCACATGTTATTAGGATGCAGCGAGATCTCATTAAGGAATACGCTGCATCCCCTGAGTCCATTTGAGGAGGACAGAGTTCTGCACTCCACCCGTATGGCCACTCTTAGGTCAGTTACGAATACTTCTATGCGGCTACTCTCCCATGCAGCGGAGGGCGCTAGAGCTGCGGGGACAGGACTGGTCACTAGACGTCAGGCCTGGCTCCGTCACTGCGATTTTTCTGAGCCCTTCAAGGCGTCTTTTGCGAACGCCCCCTTTGATGGTTCTGCTCTGTTTGGCAAGACCGTTCGCGAGACGTTGACCCAGAGCGAGAAGGACGGGAAGACGCTGTCTGCCGTCGGAATCCGCTTCTCTGCACCCCAGAGGCCCTATTCTAGGAACCAAAAGGGTCAGAAGAAGATGTGGTTCCGGAAGTCGCAGCAGTCCCAGCCTGCTCCGGACAACCAGTCCTTCCGTCCTCTCTCTCTCTTGAATCTGGCAGTCCCCAAAGAAAAATTCCGAATGGTCACTCTGCAATCTATTCTCCCCCTTCTGGGAGAAAATCACTGGATGTGCTCGATAGATCTCAAGGACGCGTACTACCACATCCTGATGGACAGGCGCTCCAGGAGGTTTCTCCGCTTCCGGCTGGGAGCCAGTCACTACCAGTTCCGGGTCCTTCCCTTTGGTCTCACCACAGCCCCCAGTGTGTTCACCAAAGTACTAGCAGTGGTAGCGGCCCACCTGAGGCTTCAGGGGGTGCAGGTCTTTCCCTACCTGGACGACTGGCTTCTTACGGCCCGAACAAGGCATCTACTTCTCTTGGCGAGACTCCTTTCTCCATCTTGCTCCATTTCTGGGCATCACAATAAATACAAAGAAGTCCAACCTGGCCCACACAGCTCTTAGATTTCATAGGGGCCAGACTAGACACAAGGAGTTTACGAGCCTTCCTCACTGCGGACAGAGTTCTAAATCTGCAGCTCCAGGTGCGGGCCATTCTCCATTCAAGTTCTGTTCCAGCGGAGTTGGTCCTGAGGGCTCTAGGGTCTATGGCTTCGCTATAGCACTTCTTCCTCTTGCCAGGCTCAATATGCATTCTACAGTGGGCGCTCTTAGTACAGTGGTCATACCTTGCTCCCATGCATCATCCCATAGCGATCAGCAAGGCTTGCAAGCGGTCCCTCTTGTGGTGGCTCCACTCCCGGATCTCCACAAAGGTCGCCCTTTTGTGCTTCTCCCCTCTCGCCACGGTGACCACGGATGCCTCCCGCCTCGGGTGGGGGCACTTCGGGCGGACAGTCCAAGGCACGTGGAACGATTCAGAGACCTTACTGCATATCAATGTTCTAGAGATGAGAGCAGTGCTCTTAGCGTTGCTAGCACTTCAGGACTTTCTTCCCTTGGGAACAATTGCGATTCAGTCGGACAACATGTCTGTTGTCTGGTACATCAACAAGCAAGGGGAACAAGGTCTTACCCTCTTTGTCGAGAGGCCATGAGAGTTTGGGAATGGGCAATCTCCACCAATCGCTTTCTCATAGCAACGCACATTCCGGTCGGTCCAACATCCTAGCGGACAAGCTCAGTCGCACCATTCTGACCCCTTACGAGTGGTCTCTCAATTGTCAAGTAGCGGAGCATATTCGCACGTGGGAACCCTTCATGCGATCTTTTGCTTCTCCCTCAAACACCAAGTGCGACAGTTTTTAAGCTCTAATACCTCCTCCCGGAGGTACCCCAAGAGACGCTCTGGTGCATGCTTGGCCACCCGGTCTTCTGTATGCCTATCCACCCTTGCCTCTGATGCTGCAAGTTCTTCAGAAAGCCTCTCGGGTGGGTTGCAGAATGATTCTCATTGCTCCATTCTGGCCTCGACAGATCTGGTTCCCCTTCCTAAGGTCTCACTCGGTGAATCCTCCTTGGATTCTAGATCCCATCCCGGATCTGATATCCCATCCATCCTGCATTCCTCCTCCGAACCTGGACAACCTGAAGCTGACCGCTTGGCTGCTCCAGTTCCACTCTTGATAAGCACTCGGTATTTCTTCACCTGTAAAGGCTATTTTGGTGGCGGCTCATAAACCATCCACTAGAAAGGTTTACGAAGCAAATGGAAGCGTTTCTCTGTGTGGGCGGCAAGGCCTGAATCCCTTCACGGTTCCTCTCCTGTAGTGCTTGACTTTCTAACCTCTCTCTTTAACGATGGTGCCAGCAGTTCCACAGTCAAAGTTCAACTGGCGGCAATTTCTCACTACCACATTGGCCAAGATTCTAATCCTCTTATGTCAGCCAAATTGTGTAAGACATTTCTTAAAGGTACTTTTCTTCTCAGGCCCCTATAAAACAAGCAGTTCCTCCTTGGGACCTTTCTTTGGTCCTACAGGCCTTGACCGCTCCTCCTTTCGAGCCCGCTGCTGTGGATCTCAAATTCTTGTCCTACAAGACAGCCTTTTTGGTAGCCATTACATCAGCCAAGAGAGTTTCTGAACTTCAAGCTTTATCAGCTAAACCTCCTTACTTGGTATTTCATCCGGACCGTGTCTCCCTCAGGACCAACCGTCCTTTCTTCCTAAAATCGCTTCTGAAGCAAACATCAATCAATCCATTAACCTCCTGTTTTCTTCCTAAATATGAAAACAAAGGTGAATATAAGCTACATTCACTAGATGTTCACAGGCAACTTAGATTTTATCTCAACAGGACAGCTGGTCATAGGCAATCCGACCAGCTGTTTATTTCCTTTGCAAAATTCAATTTGGGCAAGCCAATCTCTAAAGTTTCTCTGTCCGCTGGATTTCACAGTGCATTTTATTGGCTTATCAAGCGTCAGGAAGGCCCGCACCGGGGTGTTCATGCCCATTCAACCCGGTCAGTATCTACCTCGGCAGCCTTCAAGGCTAGGATTCCTCTAGATGATATTTGTGCAGCAGCCACGTGGGCTTCATCTCATACATTTATTTCCCACTATAAGTTGGATCTTGCATCTAGGGTAGAGCATCCTTTGGCTCAGCGGTGCTCGAATATCCTTCCATGATGGCCCAAGATTCAGGTAGCTGGGGACTCTGTCCCACAGGTTGCAGACAAATGAATATCCTACTTCAGATTTAGAAGTTATGTACTCACCATAACGTTCCATCTGAGTAGGTGTATTCATTTGTCTGCAACTCATCCCGCCTCCTATCCCCTGGCCTTTCAGTTTCCTGCATATTCTTTGTTACCCTTTTTAGGGTATTGTTGCTTTGGCAAACTCGATCTGAGGTCATGAGGGTAGAGCAGGGCATTATGGGTGAGGGGAGGAGCTGAGAGCTTGGATCCATAGCTGGAAAACCATGCCGGTTCGGATCCGATATCGGATCCATAACCCACAGGTTGCAGACAAATGAATACACCTACTCAGATGGAACGTTATGGTGAGTACATAACTTCTAATTACAGGCCAAGTACCACATTCACTTGCATGCTTACATGTTTCACATACCTGTTTTATTTTTATGCTCTCTTCCATGTTCCAGTTTAGGTTTATGCCTTTCTTGTTTGCTTTTCTCTCTTTCTGTCTCTCTCTCTCTCTCTCTCTCTCTCTTTGCACTACAGGGATCAAGCTGGTTTGAATGGGTTGCAGCATGGCTTTTGTAGGTGATGGCCTCTGAACCAATTGGTGTTCCCCACTTGCTAATTGCATACAGGAAGCTGTGTAGTTCTTCCAATAGCCAATTTCATAGCAACCCATTATTATAATTGGCTATTTCATGTAGCTGTTGTCCCTTTACCTTGCTCTATGGAAGACATCCTTCATGTATGGGGGCAGCAGTGTTACAGACAGCAGGTAGGAATAGCTCTTACAACAAGACTTGTGGACACAGGCCAACTACATGTTTGTATAAGGTTCCAGACCTAGGGACAGAGTGTGAGTATTGCTGTTATATGCCTTGAATACTGCTAGTTTTACAGGGTTTGTGTGTACATGCTAGTTTTGCATGAATTGCAGTCTGTCTGCATAGCTCTCAACTGTGGGGCTAGCCAAATAATGGCCAGAGGTTTGGCTGGTATGTTTTGCCTGTTCTCCAGACAGGTGTTGTCCTTGACAAATCAGTGGCATTCTCTCTGTTGATTGTTGTCAGTACATGGCAACATCCATTTGTGTTTCTGACGACATATTCTTCAGAAAAGTCATGTTGTAACCAATCCTGCAACACCACCAACTTTCAGTATTTCAAATATGGCCCTGTGTTTTGGCCTCCGTCATCCAATTATATACCAGGCTTTGTCCAGATGTCCTGCAGTAAGAGGTTGATAGGTATGGTCTATCATTATTTAGTGCGGATATTCCTGCTATCATCCCAGTGATGATGTGGACTCCCACACATATTGTTGGGTAGGGACCATAAATATGAGGGCTACAGCTGGACAGCATGTGTGACCCTACGGCTGGACAACGTGTGACCCTGTACAGTCAAGAGGTCAGTGTATTGAGAACACTGTTATATACCCTTGTAAGACGGTTTATGAGGGAGGGGTATTACATGTTTTTAACCTAGGCTGTTAGTACATGTGAGGGATATTACTAATAAGAAACATAAAGATATATGGCTGTACATTTTCTTACATTTCACCATGGAGACAGTGGTGGGTTAGAGCTTACTGTTTTGCAGACAGTTCGGTTTGTCAGTGTGATAGTACAGTTTGAAGTGAAGCATTGTTATGTAAAGGATTCATTTACATTGTAATATTTGATACTTCTCCCCCTAGGGGGTTAATTACGGAGTGTAATTGGAGGCTGTTGAACTAAATCTGTAATTAAGAGTTGATTCTTGTATTCAGTGCAAGTGTTTTTTTTTTTACTGTTGTACTACTTGAAAGTTTTGGCCAAGACAGCAGAGTATCTTATTTTTTGTGTATTACTTTGGGTTACCACCTGTCCCTCTTTGCGAGGGACAAACCCTCTTTGTGCAGCTGTGTCCTGCTGATACAAACTGACAAATCACAAATGTCCTGAGATGGTAGGACCAAGAATGTGTTGTATGTTTTCTATGATAGTTGCATAAATCAGTTATTTTGTATTTCAAACACATAAATGCTATAAGAAATGACATAAACAACTTGAATAGTACACAAATATTTATATTTATGCAAAACGTGTGGTGTCCTTTCCATTAAGTGTGGGTATATGTGTTAATGCAATAATTCTCATTTCCAGAAAAAAATTAGACTCTGGCCATTTGAAAAGTTGCAACCCTAGGATTACTTGCTGTTTTGATTTTCTGTGCACTCTCAATATATACTCGTATAGATGTAGATGTGTGTGTGTGTATGCATATATATATATATGTATATGTGTGTGTGTATGTATATATGTGTGTGTGTGTATATGTGTGTATATCCATCCATATAATATGAATTCCATACATTTGGTCGAATTACACTTAGTCGAAAATTTATACCAGGCATTGCACTTCACTGAAAGCTCACTTGGTCGAAAATGGAATATAGCCCCTGCTTCAGTGCAGTGCAACCCTGGAGTGAGAATATTAAATAAGGGTGGGTGTGGGGGCAAAGCCCCCCACACCCACCCTTATTTAATATTCTCACTCCAGGGTTGCACTGCAGTGGGGCAGGGGCTATATTCCATTTTCGACCAAATGTACTTCAACCAAGTGAGCTTTCAGTCAAGTGAAATGCCTGGAATCATTTTCGACGAAGTGTAATTCGACCAAATGTATAGAATCCATATATATACATGTATATGTGTGTGTGTGTGTATATGTATATATGTATATATATGTGTGTGTATGTTTGAATGTTTAGTGCTTCCACATTGTACATTCCCTATGGTAAGCTGACTGTTCTGCATGATATAGGTTCATAGGTGTGTACTAGGCTAATGGCCGTGGAGCCTTTACAACCTCGCCTATAGGATTAACCTGAAATTGTGCCACCCAACCTTAGTTCCCGGTGCCTCTGTCGAGTAGAGCCACGTGAGTGATCCCCGGGGTGAATTTTCTATTTCTCATCCACTCATCAAGGTTTATCTTGAAGAGAGCCAGTGAGGTGCTCTGGTTGACATGTATGGGAAGTCTATTCCATAGCAAGGCCAGTCTCTGGGTTATGAACCTGTTCCTCCAGCACATTCTGTTGATTGTAGTAGTGAGGTTGAGGTCATTGGAGCATGTGGTGCGGAGGGATTGGGATTTCTTTAGATGTAGCATGTCTAACAGAGCTAGATCAGACATGGCTTTGTATGTCAAGCAGAGATCGCCTCTAAGTAGGCAATATGAGACAGAGAATAGTTGAAGTTTGGGTCTGTCCATATAGGACAAGTGTGTAAGGCCTGGGATCCTCTTTGTGAGGTAGTCTTGCGGTCTCTCCAGTTATTCAAGGTGTCTAGTGAGGTACATTGTACTCTATGATTGGCCTAATGAGAGAAGAGTAGATGGAGACAATGACTTCTTTCTTCCTGGATGCAAAACCCTTAGTAATGAGATGTGCCACATAGTAGGACTTTCTGATCATAGTGGCAATGTGGTGGTCAAAAGAGAGGCTGCTGTCAACCTGTTTTCCCAGTGTTCAGTGGACTACCATCGATGTGATAATTCATGGGAAGCGGGTTTTTCCCAAAGGGGATGACTACACATTTTTTGGCCTTGAGCTTAAGGCCATGGTTCTGACACCAGTCATTGGTCTCAGTGAGGCCTTTCTGTAGGATATCAACATCTCTTGAGGAGTTGTCAGCCAGAGCTCCTTTGTTTTGGCCTGGACTTCAGAGAAGTAGATACCAAACAGGAGAGGACCCATGACCGAACCCTGTGGGACTGCACTTGTGGCTGGTCGGCAGTCTGACTTGGAACTCACAGTGTGAAAGTAGCGGACTCCATCTGTGAGCCAGTTTGCAACCCACCTAGTGATATAGAGGTTGATGCCTAGCTTAGTGAGTTTTTCTATGATTCCTGAATGGGGAGTGGTATCAAAGGCCTTGGCCAGATCAAGCTAGGCTGTATGAATCATGTTGCCTTCATCTACAGCTCTGGTGACTGACTCAAAGAAGTTGAGCAGGCATGATCTACCCTTCACAAAACTTAACTGTGTGCGATCCAGAGTTTGGTGATTCCCTATATCCTTGTTTATTAGGTCCATGATGATGCATTCCATAGCTTTGCATATGAGACTCGTCAGGCTAATGGTCTGTAGTTGCTCCTCCTTTGTGGAGAGGGATGACTGTAGCAGTGTGCCATTTGGTAGGGACAAAGGCTGTGGTTGAAGAGGGCACACAGGTGAGGTGCCGGTTCACTCTGTAGTTCATGCAGAACGCAGCCAGGGATGTTGTCAGGTCCCTTGGAAGCTGTATCTTTGGCCATGGACAGTGCTGTTTTAACCTGTGCAGCAGTAATACTGGGTGCCTGGCAATCTACTGGTATTGTGATTGGTCCTTTGGGGAGAGAGAGGAGTAAAGTTGGCACTGAATCTGTCTGCCAGTATATTGGCTGTATCTGTTGGCTCGGCATAGGAGGTACCATTGTGCAGTAGCTCAGAGCAAATATGGGTATTGCCATGGAGATTCTTTACACAATTATAGAAGGCCTTGTGGTTGTCTTTACTATGTGCTGCAATTCTGTTTTTATAGTTAGCGTTAGAGGATTTGATGAGGGATCTCAACATTTTGTTGAGGCTGATAAGGGAGTTTTTCCAGTCTTGTGACTTCACCCTATTCCACGTTGCAGAGTTTGTTTATGGCAGGTGACCACCAGATTGGCTTCCCTTTTTTTTTGTGGAGAGTGTCTTGTTCTATTGGGTGTGGCGAGATCCATACATTTGTGTACGTGTTTGTACAGTGCATTGGTGTATGATTTGGCAGTCACGCAACTCTTCTCCATTTGCATGGGTGCCATGAAGTTAGCCACCTCTGTTTTTAGGAGCCCAAAGTTAGCTTTGGAGAAGTTTTTCTTAGCGGTTAGCTTTGGGGGTGGGTGGGAGGAATGTGGAATTCCAGGATGAGTTTGTGGTCTGATCTAACCAGGAAAGAGTTAACTATTGGTGTAGAGCAAAGGTCGCTCATGTTAGTAAAGTACCTGTAGTGGGGGTAAGAATGAGCTGGTCCAGGGCATTTGAATTAATAAATTCCAGGAAACGTTGGTAAGTGTATTGGTACATAAGTAGCTTTCACAGTTAATGGAGGGGTAGTTGAAGTTGCCCAGTATGAGAGTGGTAGGTTGGACCCTAATATTCTCCAATGTGTTTAGTAATGTGGAGTGTGAGTCTTGGGACATTGTTGGGGACCTTTAGCAGGCTATGACCTGAATCGCTGTCTTACCCGATGTTAGATGCACCTGAAGTATCTGTGATGCGTTATGTTGGGCTACCAGTCTGGAGGTGTGCGGATCCCTTATGAGTATGGAAACACTACTGCCTTTGGAGGTTCGGTCTAAGTTCTGGGGCTGAAAGGTGTGGTATGAGTTATAGCCTGGTAGTGCAGGGGGCTTTCTGCTGCCTTGAATCAGGTCTCTGTTACAGCACAAATTTCGATGTTCTCCATTTTAAGGAGCACTTCGAGCGAGTGCATTTTCAGATTTAGATTTCTAGCGTTGAGCAGTATGACCCTCAGATTGCATTTGTTTGTAGCTGATACAGTGGTAATTTGGTCTTTGGAACACCACCTAAAAAAGGCACTATAGGGGTGGCAAGACCCTTGGCCAGCATCCAAAAGACCAGGGGTGACAGATGCAGGCCATCTCTGGCAAAGCATCAAGGTCTGTTAATCATGTCATCCCAGGCACACAGATACTGAATCCCCTTAGAATGACACCAGAAACCTAGCCACTTGTTGAAATCAATCATTTTCTGCTTGTACAGTGGTATCATTCTGGGTGATGGCAGGATGCTGCTCAGGGCTAGGGTCATACCCGCTTGGGCTACATAATCCGAGAGCTCCTCCATGTCTCTCTTCATGTAGTCCAGGGAGGTACATCTTGGGTCATTCACATCCACATGTACAACGACAGAGTCATATTTGTACCTGTTGTTGAGGGACCTGAGTGCGCGCGTTATGTGGCGGATCCTGGCATCTGGCAGGCAGCTATTACTTTCTCCTTATTCATCCTAGTGAGTTGGACATCATTGTGCCTCACTATCAAGTCACCTATGACTAGTGTGTTGGGCATGCTGTTCTGCCTTAGGGGCTTTTGTTTAGTGGCACCCTGTTTAGGATAGTTTTGTGTCTTGTGATTAGTGTTGTGTTGTGATGGTCGAGTGCATTTCTGCCTTGGAGGTCTCTGCTGTTTGGGTAAATTTTTATTGAGAGCCTCTGCAAAGGTGGATGTGTGGTTTTGTGTTTTTATGTGAAGGCAGTGCTGGTGTGTGTTCTGGAGGGCTGTGTGTTCCATGTGGTGTGGTGTAACTGTTGACCACCTCCTCTTGACCAGCTATTCCTGTCTTGACTGGAGAGTGTGTGGCTTCCAATTTGGATATATAAGTGCATTTCTCTCAACTCTGAGTTGTTGGGAGGTAAGATGAGAGGGTTGTCGGTGTACATGAGGCAGTTGCTACATTGCCTCAGGATGCCCAAATTCACCAGGTTAATAGGAGAAAGCACAGGGAACTGACCTTTAGACATGCCTGGATGGGTGGGTATTAATAAGTACTGGAGCTGTTTCCTTGTAGAATGTTTAGTGCTGGTAACACGTTTGTGTGCTACAAGAAGTCTGGTAAAGTGCTAGACTGATAAGCTAGTAAAAGTGCAGGAGAGGAGAGAACTGGCAGTCTAAGGGAAAAACTGAAGAGCAGACTTTGGCACTGTTCAGAAGCTACAAATAGTCTTGGATATAGCAGATCTGTATCTGGACTAGACTAGTTACGGTGGGAATCGAGCCAAATGCGGCCTTTTAAACCAGAAGTTGAAAGAGATGGAAAAAACTGCCCAACGGCAAATTAACTACAATATGTGAGCCAGAAACCACTCCTCTCATGGTTGGTAGGCTACCTGGTGCTTACCATTCCCACTGATGAGCTAGAAGGCTTCCTTCCAACACACAAAGGCTTGGGGGGGGGGTGGCTCAGAAGCTTACAAACAGTCCTGGATACAGCAAATCTGTATCTGGGCTAGACTAGTTACAGGAAAGGCGGGAAACAAGCGCAAATGCGGGCTTCTAAACCAGAAAGTTGAAAGAGATGGCAAAACTGCCCAAATGGCCAATAAACTAATTTCTGGGCCAGAAACCACTCTCGTGGTACATGGGCTACCTAGTACTTACCACTCCCACTGATAAGCTAGAAAGCTTCCCTCCAACACAGAAAGGCTTGGGGGGCTCAGAAGCTTACAAACAGTCCTGGGTACAGCAAATCTGTATGTGGACTAGATGAAGATAAAGGAAAGGCAGTAAAAAGCTTACAGTTTTTTTACACTAGAACAGCACTAAAAATAATTCAAGTGCAGTGCAAGCTAGCACACTTTATTTGCTTTAATATTGCTACACACTAAAGTTTAAATAAATGCAATTTATTCAAACTGTATTCTGAGCTGAATTCAATTTTTGTTTTATTCAACTCTGAACACTAGTGCCAGTAATATACTTATCAGCTGAGAAGCACAGTCAGTCAGAGCACAAGGAGAATCCAGCAAAGTTTTTGTGAAGTGGAAAGGGAGAAAGGAGAAACAGAAGATTAATTCAAGGTTAAGGACCTAAGTGGGTTGGCCTTCTCAAATGTTCTCTCTGTATTTTGTAGAATGAGCTAATGACACTAGACTGGGATAGAGCTGAACAGATGGGACTGGTAGGAGTGTCTGAAGTCAAAATATGATCTCACTGTACTCAGTTGAGTGAGCAAATGTGATGGACCCAGGAGGGGTGGGAAATTCCAAAGCCACCAAGATTAACACCAAAACAAGAATGGGAGAGAGGGGTAGGAAACTAACTGCAGAGAGACAGACCACAATATTCAGTGAAACAATGAAATAAACAGAAAAATAAAATACAGTACTATCTTTAAAACTGAAAGTTTGTACTTAACTTCAGCTTCTAATACAGTTGATTGTAGCCAG
The DNA here is from genome assembly GCF_019279795.1 of Protopterus annectens. Classification (NCBI taxonomy): domain Eukaryota; kingdom Metazoa; phylum Chordata; order Ceratodontiformes; family Protopteridae; genus Protopterus; species Protopterus annectens. Next base: position 1,316,534,783 of record NC_056732.1, read on the forward strand.
CCAAACCACTCAGATATGTTAGAGAAATCACCCGATCATCTTGCAGCTCAGATGGCTTAGTGGTTAACTGCTGTGAGTATGGTGTACAGGGTCCTGGGTTCAAAACTGGCAAAGGCTGTTGATTTTGTTGCCGGGCAAAATTAGGCAGAGTGATTAATGCACTTTAATGCGGCTTTAAGCATGTTTGCGCAGGTTTGCGCAGTGCTAAGCAGAGCTAAAACACGGTTAAACATATAGGTGCTTAAACTGTGTATGCTTTGCTTAGCGACGCTTACCAATGCACAAACACACTTGGCATCTATATTTAAGCAAGTCATACACCAGTTAACCACAGCTGCGCATTGTTAACCATTGCTCATTTTTCCTTTTTTGTAGATATCACACTAATGACAAGCTTATTTTATACAGCTCAGGTGGCGTAGTGGTATGTTTTCTGACTGCAGTGTACAAGGTCATGGGCTCAAAGCCTGGAAATGCTAGCTTTTTCATTGATGTTAAATGCGTAGACTGAATGTTATGTTTGAAAAAACAAGTGTTATTAATACAGCTCCGATGGCATAGTTGTATTGTCTCTGACTGTAGTGTACAGGGTCCTGGGTTTGAGACTTGGGATAGCTTTTTCATTAGTGTTAAATGACCAGACTGCATGATATGTTTGAGAAAGCAAGAGTAATTCTTAGAGCTCAGATGGTGCAGTGGTATGTTCACTGACTCTAGTGTAAAGGGTCTTGGGTTTAAGACTTGACAGGGCTGATTATTTTGTTGCTGGGCAGAACAAGGGCTGTTGGATATGGAGTAATTAATGCACTTTTAAGCAGTTGTAAGTGGGTTTGCATGGTGATAAGCAATGCTAACCTCTGGTTAACTATGCCTACACACAGCCTTAAAAAGTGCTTAATATGTGTAGGCATTGCTTAGCACCACACAAACAGACTTACTCCCGCTTACCCCCGCGGTAATTTCTTTAAAAGAAAAGAAAGGGGTGATAGGAAAGTGGTTAGAAAAGGGTGCACGATGGATGTAGGGAAGGTCCATAGCTGTCCATTTCTTCTACAGCAGCGGCTGTGAATATATACTGAATTTGGAGGTACATTTGGACAAGCAGACCCCTGAGAGAGAGGGGTGAGGACAACAGTAATGTATTGTGAAGCCAATTAGACAAGATTACATGTGTCCAGTGGACACGTGTGCGAAATGGACAGCTATGTAGGGGGCAAATTTTTTTTGGGAACCCCCCCCCCTTTTTTTTTTTAGGTGAGAGTGGGATGTTGGGGAAGGATAGTAGGTATATCAACATGTCAGCATACAGGGGCGGTATATGACACGTGAGGGGTAAACACCTTTGACGGGAGGGGTGTTTGGTAATCAGAAGTCCATGAGCCCCAAATGGATACAGTGGATCTGCGGTTCCCACCCATGGGGAGTCACCACAGCATCTTCACAGCCCCGAAGGTGGCTGTGCTGGGGGCACATGGCCTTCAAGCTGGTATAACAGATCTCCAAATTCCTTGCAGAGCTCGCTATTCCTTGCAGAGCTCGCTACGCACCAGACCCTGGACCTGGCTTCGGGTTACAGGACCCTGTCCATGCCCACGTGGGGATGAGCCCCATCCCCTGAGGTGGTTCCACCCAAAAATAGTGCAGGACCAGCGGACGAGGAGCTCCTCGGGTGGGTACCAGGCATGCTGGGGCCCAGTGCCATGGCCAGATGAGGCGGGAGAGGTGGATCCGCTGAGATCGGCCTTCCCTGATGTGCTATGATGTTGCAGTTTTAGAACATATGTTGGTTAGTAGTGGTAAATACATTCCAGGATTCGTTCGATTAAGCCATACAACAGATTTGGAACATTTGCATAGCAAACAGAACACGTGCATATATGGAACCACAATGGGCATTACATCGGCATGCAGGTTACATTGATAGCAGCAGGCCACCAATGATAGTATATGAACAGGGAACATTAATTGGAATAAATTTCAACATTTGTAGAACAACAGGACACATGTCCCAACAGTAGGTTTGGTGGAAAACTTACCCATTCATTTAATCAAAAGATAAGGTGGGGAGAGAGATGCCAGTTAGCAAATGTAGATTCTTGCAATGGTCACAGCTTTAATGACCATTGCTGTATTCATTACTCTACAGGTATTATTACAACTATGGCGTTGGGTTGGGCACTGGTATGTTTGTGTAAGGTATAATTACTGTCTTCTTATAGCTACTTTATACTTTCTCTTACCTGGAAGACCTGTGGAGGGAATGTTTGTTAATACTACATGACTGTTTCTACCCATATTCACATAGTCAAGGTTACATATGTGCACTCGTATTGTGTGTGTGCTAATGACACACTCTGCCTTGATTTCTATCAGTCACCCTGGTTGTTAGCAGGGATCAGTAGCTGCGACAGCATGACACATTTTAATATTTTTTGGGGGAGACCACTTGGTGTATGTACTATCTTGCTGTCATTTGCAGCCTTGGGGTTGGACCATGGGTGTTGGACACAGTATAACTACAGCCTTCTTATAGCTACTTTATACCTTCTTTTACCTGGAAGACCTGTGGAGGGAATGTTTAACATTACCTGACTGTTTCTACACATTTTCACAAAATCCTGGTTGAAATAATGCATACAGCTTACTACCACTCTGGGGATTCAAACCATGTCTTTCTACTAAAAATATAACAAGTGTGTTTCATTAGAAGGAGCTATTGAGAAACTGGTGTTTCTTCCTTTAATGATTTCTTTCTCATTCTCTCTTTGTTGTACTATCAGACCACAATATTCAGTAAAACATACCTTTTGACATAGCACAGTGTGGAAAACTGTGGTTAACAAAACATTACTATTCAGATATCAGATCTTGGTGCGTGACATTTTTAATATCCGTTAATCTCATGTCTTATTGAGGCACTAACTTTGTCGGATGAGACTTGATTGTTTAATGCTTTCAGAGCTGTAGTTGCTATGCATAACCTGTACTCATTTCAAATCATACCATACCAGAGTAAACACAGCCAGTCCAGGGTTTTGACTTTTATTGACAGGCAGTTACAGTTTTTTTATATACAACCTATATAAATATTATTACTGTAATATTGTCTGCTTTATTCAGTACAAACCATACCCATTTTTAATACTGCCAGGTGACATTCTAATCCTTTATATTTATGTGGTATGAATGCTACAAGCTAGATTGTTACTCACCAGCCTCGCGACACAGCCTTTGCAACCTGCTGGCATGGGCTTCCTGGTTCACAACCCACTCAGCCGGAACTGTAATGAAGATAGAAAAACATTGGTTATGCATACTAGCCCTCACATACACAGGCTGGACTTTGGTAAACTGTTATTGCTATGAATACTTGCACATTGCTGGGACATCACCCCTCTGTTGTGTTTCTTGGACCCACTGGTCCAAGAGCTCTGTCTTCCTCTGCTTCAAGTCAGCATAGTGGTGCCCTCACATACACAGGCTGGACTTTGGTAAACTGTTATTGCTATGAATACTTGCACATTGCTGGGACATCACCCCTCTGTTGTGCTTCTTGGACCCACTGGTCCAAGAGCTCTGTCTTCCTCTGCTTCAAGTCAGCATAGTGGTGCTGGACCTGCTCACCAGTCCGAGGGATAACAGTGGCACTGGTGAGATCGCGGGTGAGACTTTCCCAGGCTTCCTCTTTATATTGGGAGCCCTGGCACTGGTCCTGCAGCAGTCTCACATCATGTTTTTTACAAGGAGCCCTACCATGACCTTGGACTCCTGTATGCCCCAGCGCTGCACCCGAAAGCACATGCCCTCTCCAACACCTGCCATATTGCCTGCAGTGGGGAGCTACAACCAGTTATGAGCTGTATTCCTACCTGTGAGGTTTAAATACAGCTGATTTCCCACCCTCTGCCATGATTGGACGGTTTTAAATATGCTGAGCTAAGCTAAGCTACTGGCAAACCTGCTTAGCTAAGGTTGGCAGTGCTTACAGGTCTATATTAGATCAGCGAACGCTTAAAAAAGTGAACACTGATCGAACGTATGTAAGCGAAAGCTTAAAATATCGAAGCAACAGAAACCCGAATTTTTTCCTAGGGAATGAATTGGTTGTCTGTTTCTGTTGCTTCGGAATTTTCAGTGCTGTGGTGGAAAGTTGCAGGTCGGGTTTAGGTAAGTGTGCAATTGTGTGGATGTGAGTGTTAGGGTGGGTTAGGGTAAGGGTTAGGTATGAGTGCGATTGTGTGGACGTGAGGGTTAGGGCGGGTTAGGTGAGTTAGGGTTAGGGAGCGGGTGAGGTGAGTGTGCGATAGTGACAGACCTTAGGGTTAGGGTTTGGGCTAAGGTAAGTGGATAGTTAGTGGTGTGTGTATAGTTTAGTGAAGGGTTAGGTGTCAGATTTTAGGTGTGTGTGTGTGTGGATTGCTGTTTTGTTTGGTGTGCTTGTGTTGTGTGTATGTGTTTTGGATTTTTTTCCCTAGGAAAAAAATCGCTGTTCTGACAGTTCAAGATTGTAAGCTTTCGTTTACATCATTTCAAGATTGTAAGCTTTCGTTTACATAAGTTCGATCAATCAGTGGTCGCTTTTTTAAGCGTTCGCTGATCTAATATAGACCCGTGCTTACAGGGGCAGGTTCAGCATTGCTTGCAAATGGGCAAATCTGCCTAGCTGGGCTACTCATTGCTTAGCATTCATATTTACACAATGCTTACACCCGGTCAGCAAAGCTGTGCAATACTTAGCATTGCTTATGTTTTATTTTATGGACTAACACCTGTATGGGATTAATTCATAATTCCTGACCTATTATAAATTTGTTTACCTTCCCTGACATCCCCCCCCATGTGCTTTCATTACATTTATTCTTGTGTGACTATACTGTATAGGGCACTTGTGTTTGTATGGGGGTTTCACAGCTTTATTACACTCGCACCTCACATCTGGACCTACTATACTACTCTGGTTAACAAATGTGTTCTTTACTACCTAATTATTAAAAACATAAATTATGTACTGCTTTTACATGTAAAATATTAATTAGTTTACTGGGGATCAAACCAGGAAAGACTACTTGCAAGGTGAACACTCTAACCACTTTTTAGTATTTCTGCATTGCTATTGTTCTGGAGTTTATACCTATTTAGCTCCTTATGTTGTGTAAGCTAGGCTAAACAGAGCTGCGTGATGCGCACACCCACTCAGCTACGCTTAAACTTTACTGTGAACTGAAAACAAATTTAACTGTTTTATTTTTGTACTGAAGGGGTATGCGCATTGATTTCTCGGTGGTGGGCTGTGCTTTTCCAGTGGTGATGACATGGCAGGCTTTGCATTTGAGGTATGCTTCATGGACGCTCAGTGTCCGCCATACCTCTCAACTGTACAGATTGTCACAGACTGCCCAGATATTTGCCTTATATTTTTGGTCCATTTTTCATAGCGTTGTGATTTTCTGGCGGATTAGTTGCAAATTATTAAAGATTCCGGTTAGAAAATAATTTGCGTTTTACACTTCATAACCTTCAGCACATTCATGCTAATGCATAACCTGTTATTCTGTCAACTTAAGTCTGTGAGCCAGACATTTATTTCCTTTCTCCGGATTTCTTACACTTGAGGTATTTTGTGGACACTCTCGCCGCCATTACATTGCCGTATGGCAATTATGGAGTGCAGGGGGCATGCGTATATAGGTTCATAGGTTCATACTAGGTTATCTGCCCTAGGGCATTTATAAGCCTAGCCAGAGTGTGTGTGGCTTTCTCCACCCCTTGGAATGAGAATACTATGCCCATTTAGGGTTTAGTTTACTGTGCCTCTGTCTAGTAGTGACGCAGAGATGACCCCTGAGGTGAACCTACGATCTCCCATCCACTCGTCAAGATTTCTCTTGAAGAGAGTCAGTGAGGGGCTCTGCGTAACATGGACTGGGATTCTGCTCCAGAGTGTAGGGAGCATCTGGGTTATGAATCTGTCCCTCCAGCACGTCCTATTTATTTCTGTGTTGAGGTTCAAATCTCTCGCTCTCGTGGCTCTGGTGGATTTGGATTTTCTGAGGTGGAGCATGTCCATTAATTCCGGATTGGACATGGCCTTGTATGTCGGGCATAGATCGCCTCTGAGTAGGCGGTATGCGACTGAATAGAGCTGGAGTTTCTTCAGCCGGGCAGCATATGACATATGTTTGAGACCCTTGATCCTCTTGGTGAGGTACTTTTGGGGTCTTTCTAACTGCTGCAGGTGACGGGTAAGGTACATCCCAAATGGGGCATTGCACTCAATTATGGGCCTGATAAGGGAAGAGTATAGGGGCACAATGACCTCTCTTGATCTAGATGTGAATCCTTTCATGATAAGGTGGGCAATATAGAAGGTCTTCCTAACCACTTTGGCAATGTGAGTGTCGAATGAGAGGTTGCTGTCAACTTGGGTCCCTAGGTCTCTGATTACATCTTCCGTACTTAATGGATTACTACCTATGTGGTAATTTGTGGGTACTTTGTTTTTCCCAAAGGGTATGACTATACATATTTTGGCGTTCAGTTTAAGGCCATGGCTCTGGCACCAGTTATCCGTTTCTATGAGGCCTTTCTGAAGGATGCTTGTGTCCGCTGGAGTATCGCTTATGGCACCCAGTTTGCAGTCATCTGCGAACTTTGTCAGCCACAATCCTCCTATGTTTGCTTGCACCTCGGAAAAATAAATGCAGAACAAGAGGGGTCCCAGGACCGAGCCCTGTGGGACACTGCTTGTGACTGGCTTAGAGTCTGACATGGCTCCAGCAATTCTGACCTTGTTGGTTCTGTCCTTGAGCCAGTTTGCAACCCATCTTATGACATATGGGTTTACATTTAAGCTGGTGAGCTTGTCTATGATGCCCGAGTGGGGTATTGTGTCGAAGGTTTTTGCAAGGTCGAGGTAGGCTGTGTGAACTGCCTTACCCTCATCAATGGCCTTAGTGACTGTTTCAAAAAAGTCGACCAGGTTCAAAAGGCAGGATCTGCCCTTGACAAAGCCGAATTGGGTAGGATCCAGCGTCTGTAGGTCCCCGATGTCTTTGTTTATGAGTTCCATAATGATCCTCTCCATAGCTTTGCAGACCAGGCTCGTCAAGCTTATGGGGCGGTAATTACCAGGGTCCGTAGAAGCACCTCCTTTGTGGAGTGGGACCACTGTTGCTGTATGCCATTCTTTGGGTACGTATCCTGTAGTAAGGCTAAGATTAAACAGCAGCCTTGTGTGCGGGTTTAGTTCCTCTTGGAGTTCATGTAGCACGCAACCAGGGACACCGTCTGGTCCCATTGATGCTGTGTTTTTAGCTTTGGAGAGGGCGGCTCTCACCTGGGCATCTGAGATGTCAGGGAGGCTACACTCTGTTGGGATAGATATTTCTCCTTTTGGGGGGGAGGGGGGGGAGAAATTTGCACTGAACCTGTCTGCCAGTATGTTAGCAATGTCTGTGGGTTCAGTGTATTTTTTGTCATTTTGGGCTAATTCTGAGCATATCTGGGAGTTTCCACCCAGGTTTCTAACATAACTAAAGAAGGCCTTGTGATTGTCTTTAGTGCCTTATGCCATTTGTCTCTCAAAGTTGGCCTTGGATGATTTTATGAGTGATCGTAGTTTTTTGCTAGTACTGATCAGAGATGCCTTCCCTTTTAGGGATTTTGCTCTGTCATGTAGTAGCTTCCTCCTCCTGTTGTAAAGCTTGTTTATGGCTGGGGTCCACCAGGCAGGACGCCTGCCTTTGGGGGAATGGGTCTTGGTTTTATTTGGGATTGCATGATCCATGCATTCTTGAAGGTGTCTGTAGAAAGCGTTTATAAAGGATTCAGTGGTGTGGGCTGTGGTTTCCACTGGCCCAGGGGCCTTGAAGGATACCACTTCAGTCTTAAGAAGTGTGAAGTCAGCTTTTGAGAAATTCTTCACTGTGGTCTTTTGTGCTGGGGGTGGGGGTGGGATGTGGATTTCCAGTGAGATTAATTTATGGTCTGATCTCACCAATGAGGGGTATACTTCCGGTGTGGAGCATTGTGTCCCCATGTTTGCGATGATCAGGTCTAGTATATTATCTCCTCTTGTAGGAGTGGTGACTAGTTGTTCCATCGCATTTGAGTTTATGAATTCTAGGAACCTTTGGGCTAGGGTGTTGGGGCTTGAGTAATGCTCCTAGTCTATGTTTGGGTAGTTGAAGTCTCCCAATATGATGGTATTTGGAGAGACATTCGTACTCCAGTGTCTTCAGGAAGGCTGAGTGGGGTTCCTGAGTTTGATAGGGTGGTCTGTAGCATGCTACAAACTGTAGGGCAGTTTTGCCTATGGTTAGTTGCACATGGATGGACTCCGAAGCTTTGTGCGTTGCCACTAACTTGGAGGTGTGGGTATCTTTGATGAGTATAGATACTCCCCCTCCTTTTGTGGTTTGGTCCAAGTTTTGGGGCCGAAAAGCATGATATGAGGTATTGCCTGGTAGCACTGGGGTGCTCTCAGGAGCCTTGAACCAGGTTTCAGTTACTGCACAGACATCTATGATGTTCTTCGTGTTTCACTGTTGCAGTCATAACTGTAGGGTGCTCCTGCCGGCAGGCTGCCCGAGGTCGGCCAGAATCCCAAAGTCTGGGTCCGGCGTCGGCTGTATAGGCTAGTACCCTGACGTCAGTACGCTTTGGTATATAGCCCTCAGCCGACGCCATCTTCTCCAGTCTTTCTTGCCGTGCGGTGGAAAGCAGCTCGCAAGTCATTGGTTGGCGATTATCGAACAGTGTATTTGGTTGTTGTCGGTCTGAAGTTCTTTCTTCTCTTCTCAAAGCTAAGTACCCCGTTGGGGAATCTTTTTCTTGTTCCTCCGATGTCAGAAAAAGTTAATAATTGTATAGCGTGTGGGAAACAAATACCTCATAAAGATTTCCACTCTTACTGTCTACCTTGCTTAGGCCCTGACCACGACGTTTCTTGTTGTCGGTTCTGTGCCAGGTTCAACTCTTGTACTATCAAGCGCAGGTACGATTGGGCTTTAAATTATTTTGGCAGACGCTTCAATTACAGAATGTCGTCGGACACTAACGGAGTCCAAAAGAAGCAAAGACAAAGACAGGCGCGAGGTCCAAACAGGACTCGTTGCAGCTGGAGCCAGCGTCCGGTTCGGCTGTCGTCAGTGAGGCGCTTTTGCAGCCCCTGTCGTCCGCCACTTCTGAACCGATGGCCGATACGGACTCCCATGGGGAGCCATCAAGGCCCACTATTTTAACTGCTGCAGGACCTTCGGACGTCGCTCCTTCAGATGGGTCCGGAACCGCTGTGCAGGTACCGGCTTCTGAGGGGGTTTTCAGGCCTACTCACATTACAATTTCAAAGGCAAAGACAAAGACTCCTGTTAAGTCTAAAGTTCCAGCTCAAGCTGCTTCTGAATCCACTCCCAAGACACAAAAGCAATTATTGAGGATGGCTGAAGATTTGCTTACAATGATTAGGGGTTCTCACCCCCCTCCTGAGAAAAGGCCTCGACAGGATGTTATTCTGGATTCCTCTGACCAGGCTTCTGTATCTTCTGATCTGAAGTAGGATATTCATTTGTCTGCAACCTGTGGGTTATGGATCCGATATCGGATCCGAACCGGCATGGTTTTCCAGCTATGGATCCAAGCTCTCAGCTCCTCCCCTCACCCATAATGCCCTGCTCTACCCTCATGACCTCAGATCTCGTTTGCCGCGCTGGTGACTGGATTTGGGTTCTTTGCTCTCAGCTAAGTGGTGATTTATTACCTGTTAAAACAGAAAGTTTTAAGTTTTTTGTATAATTCTGTGTGAAAGTTTAGGTTTCCCTCCTTAATAGTTTTATTTTGAGTTAAATTAAGTAATTTTTTTTCCCTCCCCTCGCTGTTGCGTAGAGTGTGTGTGTGGGCCTGTGTGTCTTTTTCTTTTAAGTTACTTTTAGTAGCTTGTAGATTATGGCTGATCAGCCTAAATCTATCTTTTCCAAATGCTCCGAGTGTGGCCATAAGCTCTCACCCGCTTGTGGGCACACTCCCTTTGTTAAGTGTCTCGGGTTGAACACCTCACATCTGGCTGTTCCATATGTGCAGGGTTCAACCCCAGGGCACTGAGGGAGCGGAGGTCCAAGCTTGTCTTGGCGGGTCTTTACCGCCAGACTCGGCTCCGGCCTCCGCTCCTTCGGGACTACTGTGGCTACAGTTGTTCCCCTGTGGCACCCTCCTGCTCCTGGGACTCAACCTCCCGCTTCTGGAGAGGAGAGGATGCTGCTAAAGGACGGAGGAGAAGCACCACAAGCGGCGGGCCGAGACCTCTGTTTCGGCCCCGCCAGCCAAGCGGGCTTCTCCCCCGGCTCCGTTGTCGGTTCGGTCTCCTCCTTCTCGGCTCCGGTCCCCTGTGTGCTTTTCACCGGGTCCTGAGGAGGAGGAGACCCGATCTCCGTCGAGGCTATCGAGGAGGCACTCCAGGCCTACCTCGGTAGCCTCGTCGAGATCTACACATAGCCTTTCTGATGCTGATCTGGACCGGATGATGAGAAGGTTCATCCAGGCCCAGATGCAGATGGGAGTGCTCTTGCCTCCCCTCCGGGGAGCTCAACACCCTTTTAAGCCTATTGCTCCTTCTCCGACCCGCTATCCGGGTTCGAGCAGCTGAGCCGAGCAGCCGGGCGGGGGCCGGCGCCGATAGTACTTGGTACCGGATCCGACCCTGCCCTCGAGTGCGTCGGACCCGACCTCTCGGAGCCTGGATCCGAGCCGGATCCGGGGATCAGTGCTCCTTGGCGCCGTCTGTGTCGGAGCGTACTGTCGCCGGATCCGAGTGCGGCGCCGGCTCCGATCCACTCGGATCCGAGGGAGCCGATTGTCGGATCCTTTGGTCGAGGTCGGCTCCCCTTCGGCTTTGATGTAGTGGAGAGGGCTCTGTTGAGGGTCTCCGGACCCCGGCACTTGTTCGGCTCCGTCCGCTCCCTCTGCACTGCGCCAGGCTTCCACCATCCGGCCCCTGGGACAGCCCGTTTCTGTGCCCCAAGTTGCTCCTATGGAGCAAATTGCTGCTTGCGAGGACTCCTTTGACAGCCCCCAGAGGAGGTCCCTCGCAAGCATACGTGCAAAAGGAGGCACATTGACTCCCGAGTCTCTCACAGAAGACACGGACTTGGAGGAAGGGAAGGCTCCCCACGGTCACCCCGAGGATGTCTCCTTTGGAGACATCATGGAAATGCTCCGTATAAGGGGTGGTCTGCCCCAAGTCTTCCTCTGACGAGTCCGTGTTCTTGGAGGCATTTGAAGCGGGCCCGTCTACCTCTTGGGTGTCCCCCTGCCGACCCCTGGTGGACCTTATTACCACCAGGGCGTGGAAGGAACCGGACACCGTGGAGCCAATTCCCAAAAGACCGGATAGGATCCTTAGTCCGCCATCCGACCGGACCCATTGGAGTAAGGGCCTCCGGTAGATGCCATGTTGACGGCGGCGGCCACAAAGAGGGAACTGGCTCAGGAGAGTCCCTCAGTCCACCCACCGAGCAAGGAGTCTCGGATGATGGACCGCTTGGGGAAGCGGATGTTCAGTTCGGCGACCTTCTCGGTAAGGGCGCTGAACTATTTGGCACATGTTATTCGGATGCAGCGAGATCTTATTAAGGAATACACTGCATCCCCCCCTGAGTCCATTTCGGAGGAGGACAGAGTTCTGCACTCCACCCGTATGGCCACTCTTAGGTCAGTTACAAATACTTCTATGTGGCTACTCTCCCATGCAACGGAGGGCGCCGCTAGAGCTGCGGGGACAGGACTGGTCACTAGACGTCAGGCCTGGCTCCGTCACTGCGATTTTTCTGAGCCCTTCAAAGCGTCGTTTGCGAACGCCCCCTTTGATGGTTCTGCTCTGTTTGGCAAGACCATTCGCGAGACGTTGACCCAGAGCGAAAAGGATGGGAAGACGCTGTCTGCCGTCGGAATCCGCTTCTCTGCACCCCAGAGGCCCTATTCTAGGAACCAAAAGGGTCAGAAGAAGATGTGGTTCCGGAAGTCGCAGCAGTCCCAGCCTGCTCCGGACAACCAGTCCTTCCGTGGCAGAGGAGGACAGGGAGGACGCCGCCCTAGAGGCAGAGGGGCTCCCAGAAACTTCGGGTCCAGGGAACCTTTCTCTGAACGGCCCGCGCAGCAACCCTGAGGGGTTGCCCGACTGCTCTACTCTGGAGGCAGTCGGGGCGTTCGGGCACCTAGCGGCATGGGAGTCCATAACATCGGACCGCTGGGTTCTCCAAATCATATCCAGGGGATATCGCATTCCTTTCCTTCACCTTCCAAAGTTGAAGTCCCTCCCAGACGTCCCACCCGGGCAACGGGAGGCCGCTTTGGCAGAAATTGGCCATCTGCTAAAGAAAAGAGCCATCCAGCCCGTTCCCCCAGACCAGATCGGATCAGGGTTCTACTCCAGATTCTTTTTAGTGCCAAAAAGACGGGGAACTAAGACCAATCCTAGACCTCTCTCTCTTGAATCTGGCAGTCCCCAAAAAAAATTCGAATGGTCACTCTGCAATCTATTCTCCCCTTCTGGGAGAAAATCACTGGATGTGCTCGATAGACCTCAAGGACGCGTACTACCACATCCTGATGGACAGGCGCTCAGGAGGTTTCTCCGCTTCGGCTGGGAGCCAGTCACTACCAGTTCGGGTCCTTCCCTTTGGTCTCACCACAGCCCCAGGGTGTTCACCAAAGTATTAGCAGTGGTAGCGGCCCACCTGAGGCTTCAGGGGTGCAGGTCTTTCCCTACCTGGACGACTGGCTTCTTACCGCCCCAACAAGGCATCTACTTCTATTGGCGAGACTCCTTTCTCCATCTTGCTCCCTTTCTGGGCATCACAATAAATACAAAAGTCCAACCTGGCCCACACAGCTCTTAGATTTTATAGGGGCCAGGCTAGACACAAGGAGTTCTGAGCCTTCCTCACTGCGGACAGAGTTCTAAATCTGCAGCTCCAGGTGCGGGCCATTCTCCATTCAAGTTCTGTTCCAGCGGAGTTGGTCCTGAGGGCTCTAGGGTCCATGGCATCGGCTATAGCACTTCTTCCTCTTGCCAGGCTCAATATGCGCATTCTACAGTGGACGCTCTTAGTACAGTGGTCATACCTTGCTCTCCCCATGCATCATCCCATAGCGATCAGCAAGGCTTGCAAGCGGTCCCTCTTGTGGTGGCTCCACTCCCGGATCTCCACAAAGGCCGCCCTTTTGTGCTTCTCCCCTCGCCACGGTGACCACGGACGCCTCCGCCTCGGGTGGGGGCACTTCTTGGCCGGACCGTCCAAGGCACGTGGAGCGATTCAGAGACCTTACTGCATATCAATGTTCTAGAGATGAGAGCAGTGCTCTTAGCGTTGCTAGCACTTCAGGACTTTCTTCCCTTGGGAACAATTGTGATTCAATCGGACAACATGTCTGTTGTCTGGTACATCAACAAACAAGGGGAACAAGGTCTTACCCTCTTTGTCGAGGCCATGAGAGTTTGGGAATGGGCAATCTCCACCAATCGCTTTCTAATAGCAACGCACATTCCGGGTCGGTCCAACATCCTAGCGGACAAGCTCAGTCGCACCATTCTGACCCCTTACGAGTGGTCTCTCAATTGTCAAGTAGCGGAGCATATTCGCACGGTGGGGAACCCTTCATGCGATCTTTTGCTTCTCCCTCAAACACCAAGTGCGACAGTTTTTCGCTCTAATACCTCCTCCGGAGGTACCCCAAGAGACGCTCTGGTGCATGCTTGGCCACCCGGTCTTCTGTATGCCTATCCACTCTTGCCTCTGATGCTCCAAGTTCTTCAGAAAGCCTCTCTGGTGGGTTGCAGAATGATTCTCATTGCTCCATTCTGGCCTCGACAGATCTGGTTCCCCTTCCTAAGGTCTCACTCGGTGAATCCTCCTTGGATTCTAGATCCCATTCCGGATCTGATATCCCATCCATCCTGCATTCCTCCTCCGAACCTGGACAACCTGAAGCTGACCGCTTGGCTGCTCCAGTTCCACTCTTGATAAGGACTCCCGGTATTTCTTCACCTGTAAAGGCAATTTTGGTGGCGGCTCATAAACCATCCACTAGAAAGGTTTACCGAAGCAAATGGAAACGTTTCTCTTTGTGGGCGGCAAGGCCTGAATCCCTTCACGGTTCCTCTCCCTTTAGTGCTTGACTTTCTAACCACTCTCTTTAACGATGGTGCCAGCAGTTCCACAGTCAAAGTTCAACTGGCGGCAATTTCTCACTATCACATTGGCCATGACTCTAATCCTCTTATGTCAGCCAAATTGTGTAAAATATTTCTTAAAGGTACTTTTCTTCTCAGGCCCCCTATAAAACAAGCAGTTCCTCCTTGGGACCTTTCTCTGGTCCTACAGGCCTTGACCGCCCCTCCTTTCGAGCCAGCGGCTACGGTGGATCTCAAATTCTTGTCCTACAAGACAGCCTTTTGGTAGCCATTACATCAGCCAAGAGAGTTTCTGAACTTCAAGCATTATCAGCTAAACCTCCTTACTTGGTATTTCATCCGGACCGTGTTTCCCTCAGGACCAACCCGTCCTTTCTTCCTAAAATCGCTTCTGAAGCAAACATCAATCAATCCATTAACCTCCCTGTTTTCTTCCTAAATATGAAAACAAAGGTGAATATAAGCTACATTCACTAGATGTTCACAGGCAACTTAGATTTTATCTGAACAGGACAGCTGGTCATAGGCAATCCGACCAGCTGTTTATTTCCTTTGCAAAATTCAATTTGGGCAAGCCAATCTCTAAAGTTTCTCTGTCCGCTGGATTTCACAGTGCATTTTATTGGCTTATCAAGCTTCAGGAAGGCCGCACGGAGGGTGTTCATGCCCATTCAACCCGGTCAGTATCTACCTCGGCAGCCTTCAAGGCTAGGATTCCTCTAGATGATATTTGTGCAGCAGCCACGTGGGCTTCATCTCATACGTTTATTTCCCACTATAAGTTGGATCTTGCATCTAGGGGTAGAGCATCCTTTGGCTCCGGTGCTCGGAATATCCTTCCATGATGGCCGCCCAAGATTCAGGTAGCTGGGGACTCTGTCCCACAGGTTGCAGACAAATGAATATCCTACTTCAGATTTAGAAGTTATGTACTCACCATAACGTTCCATCTGAGTAGGTGTATTCATTTGTCTGCAACCATCCCGCCCTCCTATCCCCCTGGCCTATCAGTTTCCTGCATATTCTTTGTTACCCTTTTTAGGGTATTGTTGCTTTGGCAAACTCGATCTGAGGTCATGAGGGTAGAGCAGGGCATTATGGGTGAGGGGAGGAGCTGAGAGCTTGGATCCATAGCTGGAAAACCATGCCGGTTCGGATCCGATATCGGATCCATAACCCACAGGTTGCAGACAAATGAATACACCTACTCAGATGGAACGTTATGGTGAGTACATAACTTCTAATTTCTTCCTCAGATCAGGACTATTCCTTTCCCCCTTATGAGGATTCGGATGCTGAGGACTCTTTACCCTCGGCCTCTCCGCCTGAGGATTTTTCTTTTGGGGAAACCCTGCATGAGATGAGGGAACATTTTCATTGGGAAGGACAGGAATATTCTGCTTCCAAGAAGAGGCTTAGAGGATTTCTTCTTCTTCCTCAGCATAGGCCTTTAGCTACCCCTCCTGTTTTGGACATTGTAGATGATGCTTTTTCTGAGGCTAATTTGAATCCTGATTCCATGCCTCCTGCTCCTTCTAAGCCTGATAGATTTTATAGGGTTCCTGACTCTCATTTATTTTTATTTAAAAACCCTTCTGCGGATCCTGAAACTATTTCTCAGGGCTCTAAGGCTGCTAAGGTTGCTACTTCTAAAAATCCTATTCCCTCTGAGAAGGATTCTCGGGCTTTAGACAGGTGGGGAAAAAAGGTATATACTTCTGCTACCCTGTCTGTAAGGGCTTTAAATTGCCAGTTTCATATGTTTAAATATCAGCAATTTCTTTTGTCTGTTTTAAAGCAAAAGCTTGCTTCCCTTCCTGCTTGTGCAGAGGATAAGGAACTTCAGGATGTTTTGCATGCTACTGAACAGGTTAACAAGCATAGCTTACATTGTGGTTTTGATGCTTTGGATGCTTCTTGCAGGGCTGCTGCCTCTGGTACTGTTATTAGGAGACATGCCTGGCTTCGTGAACAAAGTTTGCCTGAACAGGTTAAGGCTAAGTTATTAGATGCCCCTGTTCAACAAGATGTTCTCTTTGGATCTAAGGCTGAGGAAGTTATTAAATGATGGAGGAAAAGGCAAAGTCTATGCAGACTGTAAAAGATTTCTTGCAAGTTCAGCCTCCTAGATTTTCCAGGAATTGGCCCTCTAAAAATTGGTCCTTTCCCACGTCTGACAGGCCTCAAAGGGGAAGATATAGGCGCTCCAGAGGTCGTGGTCAAGGCCAGGCCTCTTACAGATCTAGACAATGGACTGCTTCTTCACCTAGAAGGGAAGAAGAAGACAGATCCCAATCTCAAAGAAAGCAAACTCAATGACTCTCTCGGTTGGGCTTCAGGACCCCTTCACCTGGACGCCCCTCTCGGAGGAAAACTGTCTCTTTTTTACAGAAATTGGACTCATATTACCCAGGACAGATGGGTATTGGACGTGATTTTAAAAGGTTACAAATTCCACTTTCACACTTTGCCAAGGACTCACGGTTGGCCAAATCTGCCAAAACTTCAATGGTCAGAGGCCTTAACTCAAGTGGATGCTCTTCTGGCCATGAGAGCCATAGAGCCTGTTCCACTCTCGGAAATGGGAAAAGGGTTTTATTCAAGACTGTTTCTGGTTCCCAGAAAACAAAACTCTTGGAGACCTATTCTGGACCTTTCTGTGTTAAACACCTTTTTGGAAATTCCAAAGTTCAAGATGCTTACTCTGCAACAGCTAATTCCAATGCTCTCTCAAGACGCCTGGATGGTGACATTGGACTTAAAGGAAGCCTATTTACATATTCCCATCAGACAAGAACGCAGAAAATTCCTCAGGTTCAAGGCAGGTTCGAGGCACTTTCAATTCTCTGTTCTGCCCTGTGGTTTATCTACTGCGCCCAGAGTCTTCACCAAGTGCCTGGCACCAGTAGTGGCTTACTGCAAACTTCAGGGGATCCAGATTTACCCCTATTTGGATGACTGCCTTATTCAGGCAGACAGCAAAGATCTTCTGCTTCAACATCTGGACTTTGTTCAACGTCTTCTCCTCCTACTGGGATTCTCAGTGAACATAAAAAAGTCACATTTGATCCCTTCTCAACAAATGGTATTCTTGGGAGCCCTCTTAAATACAACCTTACAAAGGGCCTTCCTCACTCCAGAAAAACAAATTCAGCTGGCTTCTACTTTCAACACCTTGGCAACTCTATCTCAGCTCACTGCAAGGAAATTCCTGCAGGCTCTGGGCTACATGGCTTCCTGCATTCTGTTGATTCCAAGCATAAGGCTTCAGATGAGAAAGCTTCAATGGTATCTGAAAAGTGTATGGTCACAGCATTACCACGATCTGGATATTCTGATTCCTCTGATCCCCTGCCTTCAGAAGGAGTTCCTCTGGTGGTCCAGGGCATGCACTTCAAACGAAGGAAAACCTTTTCGTCTTCCTCAACCTACTCAAATCCTAACCACGGACGCCTCGGATTATGCTTGGGGAGCACACTTTCTAGACAATTGCCAGCAGAGAACCTGGACAAAGGACCATCTTCACTGGCACATCAATCTGAAGGAAATGTTGGCAGTCCAAAACGCCCTTCTAGCCTTCAAGAATCTTCTACAACCAGGCCCTCTGCTAATTCACAGACAACACCACGGTCATGTGGTACATCAACAAGCAGGGGCTCTCATTCATACCCCTTTGCAGACTAGCTATGGGTTTATGGGACACAGCTCTAAATTTGAATCTACATCTCCAGGCTCAATTCATTCCAGGAAACAGAATCTCTTAGCAGACAGCCTGAGCAGAAACATTTCAGATCCTCACGAATGGATGCTAGACACCAACTTGTTCAACAGGATTACTGCAGTTTGGGGATGTCCCCAGATAGATCTGTTTGCATCCCATCTCAATCATCAGCTGCCTCGCTTTTGCACCAGGTCCTTCCACAAAGCAGCTTGGAGAGTGGATGCCCTGTCCTTCAGCTGGAGAAGCCTTTCAGCATATGCCTTCCCTCCTCTTCCTCTACTACCTCGGGTATTACTGAAAATAAAACAGGACAAGCCCAGGTTCCTCATCTTGATTGCTCCAAATTGGCCTCGACAGTTTTGGTATCCAACTTTAAAGCTCCTGTTCTCTGGGCCTCCTTGGATTCTCCCACTGAACCCTTCGCTTCTGTCCCAGCATCAGGGTCAGTTACTACATTCCAATCTCAAGACCCTTTGCCTGGCAGCTTGGCTCTTCAAAGGAGTTTGATTCCATCTAGTCTTCCCAAACAAGTTTTGGATGTTCTTTTGGAAGCTAGACGGCCTAGCACTAGGAAATCCTATGCCTCTTAATGGAAGAGGTTTTCTATTTGGATGCAGGACCGAGGTTCTGATCCTCAGGTACCTGATCTCTCTTCTATTTTGCTTTACCTTTCGGAACTTTTATCTAAAGGACTTTCCTTTTCTTCTATTAAGATTCATGCTTCTGCTATCTCTGCACATTTCAGTTCTGATCCTCCTGTTTTTTCTCATCCTTTGCTGAAGCAGTTCTTGAGAGGGGCTAAAATTTGGCCTCCAAGGACCCCTCCTGTCCCTGCCTGGGATCTTAATTATGTTTTAGAAAAACTTACTTTGCCTCCTTTTGAGCCTGCTGCATCTTCAGATATTAAGTTTCTATCCTGGAAGACTGTTCTTTTGTTAGCATTGACCTCTGCCAGAAGGGTCTCAGAGTTGCAAGCTCTCATGGCTGTGGAACCATACCTTATTTTCCATCAGGACAGAGTATCCTTGAGGACCAATCCTACTTTCATGCCTAAAGTGATTTCGAAAGTGGCTTTAAATCAGACAATTCACCTTCCTATTTTCTTTCCAAATCCTCAAAACAAAGGGAAAGGATTTTGCATTCATTAGATGTGCACAGACAGTTACGATTTTACCTGGACAAGACTAAAGATTTCAGAAAGTCTAATCAATTGTTTGTTTCCTTTGCCTCCAGTTCTCTTGGAAAACCTATTTCTAAACAAACTATTTCCAAATGGATTGCTTATGGAATCAGATTTTGTTACACTCATCATGGGAAACAGTTTCCAGGTACCATTAGAAGTCACTCTACTAGAGCAGCTGCCACTTCTACAGCTTTCCTCAGAGGAGTCCCTACCAAGGATATCTTGGAAGCTGCCACTTGGAGTTCTGTGCATACTTTTCCAAGCACTACAATCTCCCTTGTTTTCTAAGTCCAGGGCAGGCTTTGCCTCTGCTGTCTTGCAGGGTATTCTTGCCTCCCCTTCTTCTATCTAAAGCCTCCTCCCCTTTTACACTGCTTTGGGATTCCACCCTACAGTTATGACTGCAACAGTGAAACACGAAGAACATAGTACAGTTGTGTACACCTACCATAAATGTAGATGTTCGAGTGTCTTCACTGTTGAAGTCGGGGTTTCCCTCCCTCCTATCCCCTCTTTTCCTTTTTTGTGGTGTATTTGTGTTTCCTTGTTGGATTCATTTTTGGTTTATTGGGGACTTCTGACATCTGGGGCAAGAAAGGCTGGAGAAGATGGCGTCGGCTGAGGGCTATATACCAAAGCGTACTGACGTCAGGGTACTAGCCTATACAGCCGACGCCGGACCCAGACTTTGGGATTCTGGCCGACCTCGGGCTGCCTGCCGGCAGGAGCACCCTACAGTTATGACTGCAACAGTGAAGACACTCTAACATCTACATTTATGGTAGGTGTACACAACTGTACTTTCTCCATACTGAGGAGGGCTTCGAGAGCGTGCATTTTGAGGTTTAGACTTCTGGCGTTGAGCAGCATTACCCTTAGTTTTTTTCCACTTGTGTTTTCTAGGGAGGTGGGTTTGTCTTTTGAGCCTTACCTAAAAAAGGCACTATGGGGGTGGCAAGAGCCTTGGCCAATATCTGGAAGCCCAGTATAGTGAGAGCACTGCTCTGACACCACCCCCCCCGTGCTCGTATACAGATCCGTGCAGCGCGCCTTCATTTATATTCAAGGCGTGCTGCCGCTCTACATGGATGCGGACCATTCTGTACAAGGATAGCTTATTCTTGCATGGAAGCTTCGTGAATCCGGGGGACAATCTTTTTCATCTGAGGTGTTCTTCAGTCTGTATACAGATGACCTGAAACAGGGTAAAATGATTACATGTGTTACAGTTATGGCTTGTTTGCAAAAAACTTGATTAAATTGACCATTTGGACACAGGTGAATGAGATTTGGGAGGCATAAATTGAAAGGTGAATATTTAATACAACACAGAGTAATTGAAACTGTAGATTCATTTAAGGACTTGGGTTTATGGGTAGATCCAGCTTTGATTTTTTTCTGATCATATCAACCAGTTAGTTAATGATAATTATAGAACTGTGAGTTAGAAATGAAGACCTCATTGTTTTGCTAATTACACTAGACCCAAACTTGAGTATGAAATAACAATATGGAAGCCTTATAAGAAAACGAAACTGGAAAGAGTACAGTGGAAATATACCAAGAACATCCATGGATGTGAAAATTTAGAAAGACTAAAATATCTGAACTTGTACACGGTCTCTTTTATAGATATTTAAGAGGAGATCTTCTTCAGGTATATAGGTCATTTAGAAACATCTGCCTCTGGGAATGTTTGTATTTATCAAAAAGTAGTAGAGAATCATTAGACAGCTTACGCAGAACATCCTGTAGGGATGAAGTGTACTAATTGGCGCTCTGATGCATGGAGCAGACTGCCAAGCAACATTTTAAAGCAAGCAGTAGTGTAGATGTGTTAGCCTGGACACTTATGGGAACAACTGTTTTAGTATATTGGCAGGCTAAAAGGGTCTTAATGCCTGTGCTTTGAAATATTTGTATACATGTTTGTAAATACATACATATGCACACGTATATGAAGCCCACATGTACCAGCCTCACTGACACCTGGTAGCCAGTAACAGCAGCAGTCCTGCTTTTAATAACATAAAAAGCTGCCTCAGCCTGGCCTACGTATTTACCTAATGGACTGCTAACTGCAAGCATTGGAGGCAGTTGCACAGGTTCACTTCCACTGCTTCACAAAATGGGATGCAGATGGTTCAGTATTCTGCATGTAGACCATACTGGCTCCGACATCTTACCCAGAACCGATGCCTCAGTTATTGACACCAATTTTTTTGGTTACAGCTTTGGTACCGGCAACCACTTCGGCACCAATCTTTGTCAGTGCAGACCGTGACCTCCACACCAATGATTTCCTCGGTGCAGGCACCCGTAATCCAGTCTCTCTCGGCACCGTTGTTCTCAGTGCAGACTGGTGAGGTGGGCACCGAGCTTGTCTCTTCTGTGGATAGACCTGTTTCTCCCTCAGCTGTGTCCGTGAGGTCCACTAGAAGCCTTTCTGAAAATGACGTGGTGCGTCTTGTGGATCAGGTGCTTCTGGCCAGAGGTATCCCGCCCCCCCCTTGGACCTATCCTTCCTTGGGAGGTGATCACCCATCACCAAAGACCCCTTCTTATTCTTCTCCTTCATTGCCTTTGAAGGCCCTTGATATAGCACAGTGTTCCCCCTCTACGGTTCCCTTTATGGACCTCACTAAGGAACCGCAGTTGCCTTCATGGCAGGAGAGTTTTGCTACGACCCAGGATGATAGTTGTGACGCTCATAATTTGATGTTTCACAGCCATCAGGGGACTCCGGGTCAGCAGGCTGAGCCACTTAGGGGAGGGGTGACCCCTGTCCTGGCCACTCACCCCTCTTCAGGTGGACCAGCCTTCCAACTGATGGAGAAGGCTCTGGCATCTGCTGGTGATACTGTGCTGTCTATCTTTCTGCCCTCCTCTGGACCGCTATGTTCACAAGTTGCACCTAGCGGACACTGGGCGCAAGGGCCTCAGGAAGTATTCACACAGGAAGCCCCCTTTCCATTGTCTTCCCCAGCTTTCCCCTCTGAGGAAGTTCAACGGAAAAGTTTGTGCCAGAGGAAGCACTTGGACTCCACAGAGGAGTCCCTCACTCAAGACACAGACTTTGATGATGGGAAAGGATCCCCTCGGTCACCCTCTGGTGTATCCTTTGGTGATATCCTCGAAATCCTTAAACAGAGAGGTGACTGGCAGCCCTCTAATCCGACTTCTGAGGAGTCTGTGTTCCTGCAGGCTTTTCGCGCCCGGCCCCCTAGTTCCCGAGTTACTCCACCTGCCAATGAACTGGTCCAGCTCATCGTGCAGCATACGTGGAAGGCTCCTGACACCGTCGAGGCTATTCCCCAGAGGACAGATAAGATTTTGTTCCCTCCTGCTATGGATTCCCATTGGTCCAAAGGTCTTCCCGTGGATGCTCTGGTTGTGGCGGCTACAACCAAAAAGGATCTGGCGGAAGAAGAAAGCCAGACTGTCCATCCGCCCAACAAAGAGTCCCGGGCCCTGGACTGGATAGGGAAGTGCACCTTTGCATCAGTGACCTTTATCAGGTCCCTGAATTATATGGCACACTTGACCAGGCTTCAAAGGGATCTAATTTCCGAGCTCTCTGAAACTTTGGCCGGTGCCGTGTCTGATGAGGTTCTTGACAAAGTGGCCTCTCAGCTGGCCACCATTGAGTCAATATAACCATCACCACCGATTCTTGGGTACAAAGGATTATAACCAGAGGTTATCGTATCCCCTTCGATCTTTGTCCCTGAATGCCTTGATAGCAGCGGAGATCTTCCACCGCTGGGGCTGTCCTTGCTGCAACCTCTTTGCATCCCCAACCAACTACAAATGCAGCAACTACTTTGCCCTGATTCCCCCTCCGGGACAGTCACCCAGGGACGCTCTAGTCCACGATTGGCTCTCAGGACGACTTTATGCATTCCCACCTCTCCCTCTCATTCCCCAGTTTCTGAAGAAAGCCCATCGGTTGAAGAGCAAGGTGATCCTCATAGCACTATATTGGCCTCGTCAGATTTGGTTCCCCTTCCTTTGGCCTCACCTGATAGATCAACCATGGATTCTCCATCCAACCCTGGGGTTGATCTCACATCTGCAGAACCTGATTCATCCCAACTTGGACAGCCTGAAACTCACAGCTTGGCTCCTCGAATTCCCTTGATTGCCAGGCAGAATGATCTTTCTTTACTAGTACGGGACATTGTTATTGCATCTCACAAGTCTTCCACTAGAATTACTTATCTAAGCAAGTGGAAAAGATTTAACTGTTGGCTGAAAGAAAAACAAGTAGATCCCTTCTCAGCACCAGTGTCTATTTAATACTAGAGTATCTGGCTGACCTATTTCAATCATGTCTATCAGCCTGTACCATTAAGAGTTCATTTGGCTGCAATATCTAATTTCCATGATGGTGTCCAAGACTCCTCTCTTATGTCACACAAATTATGCAAGACCTTCATAAAAGGTGTGAATCATCTGAAGCCCCCTTTAAGAGAACCTATTCAACCATGGGACCTGTCATTAGTTCTACAAGCTTTGACAATGCCACCTTTCGAACCAGCTTCTTCTTGCGACCTCAAATATTTGTCATGGAAAACCTTGTTTTTGGTCGCCATTACTTCTGCCAGACGTATCTCTGAGCTTCAAGCCTTATGCATCAAGAGTCGATACTTGATTTTTCATAGAGACAGAATGTCTTTGAGAACTAATCCTTTATTTCTGCCAAAAGTGATCTCTGAAATATCCATTAATCAAACCATTGAATTGCCAGTTTTCTTCCCCATTCATTCAAACAAAGGAGAGTATTGCCTACATACCTTTGATATTCACAGGCAAATTCGCTTCTACATGAACAGGACTAAGGCCTCTCATAAATCAGACCAGTTATTTTTGGCCTATTCTGGACCTAGATTAGGATGTGCTGTTGCTAAGGTCACATTGGCTAGATGGTTGAAAGACCTTGTGACCTTCATTTATACACAACGTAATATTCCATTGCCTACAACCATAAGGGCTCATTCAACAAGGTCGGTGGCAACTTCTGCTGCCTTTCATGCCAGAGCTTCTTTACATGATATCTGTACAGCTGCAACTTGGGCTACGCCTCATACCTTCAGCAATCATTGCAAATTGGACTTGGCCACCAGAGGAAGAGCATCTTTTGGTTCTATGGTGCTCAGGAATGTCCTTCCATGAGAGCCTCCCAGGAATAGAGGTAGCTGGGGACTCTGTCCCATACGTAAGGAATGAATGAGGATTAACAATATCGGATAAAGAAGTTATGTCTTACCATAACGTTCCATCTGTATTGTTGATCCTCGTTCAGTCATTACGACCCTCCCTCCTCCTTCCCCTCCTGCGGCTTCTAGTGGATCTCACCATCCGGTTCTTTTAGGTCCTTTGACCAGAGGTAGCCTCTACCTTTCTTTTGACTTGCGAACTCCAATCTGAGGTAACAGGAAGAGGGGAATTCTGGGTAAGAGTTTAGCTTGAGGGTTTGTAGCTGATGCGAGCTTGGAAGATGGCCGGCTCTGTTCCGAGGTCGGAACCGATACCCATACGTGACTGAACGAAGATCGAACATTATGGCAAGACATAACTTCTTTTTCTTTTAAGTCTAAAGTGGTCAATTTATTAATGATTTGTCCTTGAATCAGACTCGAGTCTCCTTCCTTTTCTTCCATTCCTTCTCCTCAAAATGGTAATGACAGGATTCTCCATTATTTGGATTTGCATAGTCGGCTCAAATATTATTTAGACAAGACTGAAGTATCACTAAATTTGTGCAACTTTTTGTTTCTTTTTAGGACAAGAAATTGGGTTTAGCAGGTTCGAAGCAAACCATTTTTTTTTTTATTTCTAAAGCCATTTTTGTTATACTTTCAGTGGCAAACCACTTCCTACTTCTGTTTTGCTTATTCTACTATGGCATTTGCCTGTTGTGGAACTTTATTTCAAGGTTCTCATCATTAGATGCATCTTGGAAGCTGTTACTTGGTCTTCTGTATGTAGATTTTCTAAGCAAGATAACTTGGATGTGATTTCTAGGGTCGTAGTAAATTTTGCTAGGTCCATCCTATGGGTTTTTGGAGAGTTCTTCAGTTCCCTCTTCCTCCTCTCATCTTTTACAGTAGCTGTAGTACTCAGTATTCTAAGGAATACTACAACAGGGATTAATGAAGGACATAGTACAGTTGTGTAAAAACTTAACCATAACAGAAGATGTTCTGATCATCACTGTTGCAGTATTTTTTCCCTCCCTCCTTCCTCTGTTGGTTTTGTTCTTCTTTCTCTGGCTGTGGGGGTCTTTTTTCCTTCTTTATGGACATACATATACCATCTTTCTTTTAATTCTCATTGGCTGCTCCTGTTCTCCTGGGACAATTCCGTTCTGAAGATTTGGTGCTCATACGCCACTTATTTAGATTGCACCTTGAATGGAGGACATGCACCTGATGTATGGTGCTTGTAAGTGTCCAAAGCTCTGTTATGCTGGCCGGACATATGGGTATCCTTGGTAGGATATCCCTGTTGTAAGGAATACTGCAACAGTGATAAGTAGGACATCTGCTGTTATGATACTTTAATGATATTTAATTTCATTTTCTGAACGCCATTGGAGGAGATGGAAATAGCATACATTTTTTATGCACGAGACTAACCATTTGTGTTCTGATATAAACTACTGATCTAGCAACTTAGTTATGACTGTAAACAGTTCACATTACTGGACATGTTCTTGCATTTTTACAGAGTCTTTTATAGTTTATATTTTTGGAGGTTTCTGGTTGATACTTTTTATTTTGCTAAGTAGTTTCCCTTATTTCAGCGTATCCTGGATTTCTGCTAATTATATGGCAGGGAAGGGGGGCAGTTGCATTCTTGTTTTGGATTGAATTTTATCTTAATCTGACCAGACTGTTTGATTTTTTCACTCCCCCCCATGATTTATTTTATTGTAATTAAAATATGTTTGCTATTATTATTACTGCTGCAGTAGCCTAAGCTATATGGGTTATATGTTGCTAAGAGTAATAACAGCTGGCCAGCTTCCAAAGCTTCAGGACATTTTCCATGCACCCAAACCATTAGTCAGTTCAAGCTGGGCTGACTGAACTTTCCAGCCACCAAATAGAATACTACTTTGTTGGCTTTCAGGGATCGGTGATCAGCAGTTCCATTGCTTGACAGTTAAGCTCCCTTTGTCTGTAAAAGAATAACTTCTAAGTTAGGAAGAAGTGTTTTTATTGACTGTCATGTTACATTTGTTCACTTTTAATTGGGAGTGTCTTTTATTTATTGTTTTTTTACTTGTAGGGTAAAACCTTGTTAACAGATATTTAAAGCTACTTTCTGTGGAAAAAATATTTTTTGGGCTGAGATAAGTGGCCTCACGTGATGGTTAAACATGTCCTCTGATGTGTTGGTGTGATTTAGCAGGCAAGAGAGAGCCACTCTTATCATTCCTGAGAGAAGGGGGCAGGGTAAGTGTCTTTGCTTTGCCAGAATGGGGGATTTTTCTTGGCAATTTTGGGTGTTTTTCTTCAGAAATTCCTGTTAGAAAGAAACAAAAATCTAAACCCATGCCTTGTACTCTAGACAGGAGAAGTTTATTAAGCTTAGTTCAGAGTTTAGTGCAGGATCTTGATGCTTCTTTTAAGACTTTTTATTTCTTCTGGTAAGAGGGAAAAAAAAAGGGATTTCTCTTTCCGTGAAAAGATTTGAGAGATTGAGCTAGTAGGGGAATGTGAAACGACAGATATAGGTCTGTCTCCTCAGATTTTTTTTATTCAGATTCTGAGGAGAGTGTAGTATTGGGTAGTCCCTTTGACTAATTTTCTTACTCGTGAGACCTTTTTTTTTTCCCCCAGTGGGAAAATGGTGATGTTTCTCAATCCCTCAGAAAATACTATGATTATTTACAGCTGGAATTTCCAGAACCTTTAACTGTTCCTCCACATCTGTCTATCTTGGAGTATTTTTGTTGCCGCTTGCAATTTCCCCCTCCCAAAAAAAAAAGCAGATAGAGGTTTGTATGCACTCATCCAGATTTGACTCGATAGCTATTGCCTTAGTGAATTCCGCTACTGCCTAAAATTTTCTTAATACTAATTCCTCTCCGCCTGACAAGGATGGAAAGAATTTTGATACGTTTGTGGAAAAAGTATAGGCTGCTGCAGCTTCAAGTTTTTTTAGGATTCTCAGTTGTCAGGCTCATATGTTGAAATTTATTCTCTGGCGAATTGTGAAAGTATGAGGGATATGTTTATATAAGTATCTTCATATGAGTTGATTTCCCAAGTCACTACTCATTGCCACTTTTAGGCCAGCAGTGACTTGGAAATGTTTTGAGGAGGTTTCCTTGGCTGTGTCTCAAAACCTCCCAGATGATGATGATATGAATGAAGCTTTGAATTCTCCCTTGGATAGAGAACCAGCATTAGAGCTGCTGAAGAGAGGTAATCAAAAAGTGTGTTGAGAGATGAAGGCAGTTGTTCCAGATCTCTTTTTCTAAGTTTACCAAGGGTTTCTTTGCTTCCTTGTCCAAATTTAGCAAAAAGAAAAATAAATGGTGCCAATTAAAGGTTGGTAAGCAAACATTTTAAAAAGAAGTAGCAGGAAGCTTCCAAAAATAAAACAGCACCCCCCCCCCCCGAACAAAGGAAAGTCTTGTAAGTCAGAATGATTATATGAGGTACCTTGTCTCCCCCTCCTATCCTGGCAGACCCTTAATCCTCCCAGAAGGTGAGAACCTCCATTTGTCTTTGACAACAGATTGTTTCATATGTGATCCATCAAGGCTACAGATAGTAGTAGGAGGCTCTCCTTCATTCCCAGAGGATTCCTCCTCGTACACAGTGGCAAAGAAACTCAACTGTCCTCTCCACTTCCTTACTGTCTTACAACATATACTGTCTCAGGAAAATAGAAGCTTCTTTCTCCTCCTGCCTTATGAGAACATCCCTCTGAACCTGGAAACATCAAAAATTTGGACAAAGACCCATAAGAAATACACAACTGGCCAAAAATTGTAATGCTGATTAGCATAACATTTGCATACATAATCATGTAATCCCACCAACTCCAATGGAATTGTGGGATACCAACATGAAGATTGAAGTCACTAAAATAATGGAAGACGTTTGAATTTCAGACTTCACATCCCTCAGAAAATACATATTAATGTAAAATGTTATTCTAGCAACTATCCGAGTTTACAGGAGTAATGTGGTCACCATAGCTTTCATTGAATCAAGGACAAATCCAAAAATAATCTGGGACGTTTTTAAAATATTAGTAATATCAACCTTAAACATTGACAATATAAGATAATGTACACTGATATATATATGTAATCTGAAGTAAGTGAAGTCTAGAACTCAAATAATTAAGCCCCTATAACTAGTATGCACAAAAGTGCACAGTGATGTTCTTCGTGTTTCGCTGTTGCAGTCATTACATTTGGGTTATCGGCCTGCAGGTAGCCCTCAGCCGGCCTGAATACCAGAGTCCTCCGTCGAATGCTGTCTCTTCTTCCATGACGTCAGGAGTATAAAACATGCAGCCAACGCCTTTACATCAGTCTTTCTTGCCTCATGGTGCCCGAAGCAAAAGCAGTTCGCAAGTGCCGGTCGGCCGACTCCTGAAATTTTCATTTTTGAGCTTCAGAACCGAAGTCTTCAAAAAAGCTAAGTACCCCATTGGGGATCTTTTTTCTTGCTCTTAACCAATGTCAGTAAAAGTTAACAATTGTCTTACCTGTGGAAAGCAAATACCTCAAAGATTTTCATTTGTACTGCATTCCTTGCCTAGGCCCAGACCACAACGTCCCTCGCTGTCGGTTTTGTGCCTTATTCAACCCCCAAACTATTCGTCATCTGTCTATTTTTGCAGCAAATTATTTTGGTACTCTGTGTAACTATCCAGAAATGGCTTTGCTAAGCTACCCGACTACCGATATTCTGAAAAAAACATAAGGATAAAGACAGAGACAGACCGCATAGGTCCAAAACTGCCGATGAAGCTTTTGTTAAGCTAGTCGCCAGTCCACCGGTACTCAGGCACTTTCGCAGCCCCTGATACCTGCTAGTTCAGATTCGCAGACCTCTACTGAGACCCTTTCGGAGTCTGGTATGCCGCGAGATGCTTCTTCGATTATGGAACCTGCGGATGTCTCTACCTTGGATGGGTCTGGAGCCGCTGTGCAGACACCGGCTTCCGAGGGTGTATTCAGGCCTACAGACTTGCATTTTAAACAGACGCCATCTTCTTCATCCAGGCCTAAAGCTCCACCCACGCCTAGAAAACCGATGTCCAAACTGCATGGTCAGGCCCATATGCCTAAAAAACAAATGCTTAGAATGGCTGAAGACCTTATTACTTTAATTAGGGGGAAACCAGTCTTCCCCCTTCTGATTCTTTTGATCAGGATTCTGATATTTCTGTTTCTTCTGATTACCAGGCCTTGTCCTTATCTACCTATGAGGATTCTGATGCAGAGGATTCCATTCCATCTGCTTCCCCTCCAGAAGATTTTTCTTTTGGTGAAACCTTGCGCACTCATAGGGAGCATTTCCGCTGGGAAAGCCAGGATTACTTTGACTCCAAAAAGAGGCTTGGGGAATTCTTACTCCTTCCTCAACACAGGTCTTTAGCTATCCCTCCTGTTCTGGACATTGTAGATGATGCTTTCTTGAAGTCTAGCCTGTCCCCAGACACTTTACCTCCAGCTCCCAGAAAACCTGACTGGTATTACAGAGTACCTGACTCTCGCAAGTTCCTCTTCAAGAATCCTACTGTGGATCCAGAGACCATTTCCCAAGGTCCAAAGGGCATTAAGGCTACTGTTGTCAAACATCCTACCCCTTCTGATAGAGATTCTAGAGCCTTAGACAGATGGGGCAAGAAGGTTTACACTTCTGCTACTTTGGCCATTAGGGCTTTAAATTGCCAGTTTCATATGTTAAAGTACCAGCAGCGTATTATGGGACTACTTAAACAGAAAATAATGTTGATTCCTGACTGTGCTGAACAGAAAGAATTACAGGATTTAATGCATTCTGCTGAACAAGTTGGTAAACATACCTTGTAATGTGGTTTTGACTCTTTAGAAGCATCTTGCAGGGCTGCTGTCACTGGGTCTGTACTTAGAAGGCATGCTTGGCTAAAGGAGCAAAACTTGCCAGATCATGTTAAAGCTAAATTACTGGATGCTCCCTTAAACCAAGACTGCCTGTTTGGCAATAAAGCAGAAGAAATCCTCAAAAAGATGGAGGAAAAAGCTAAATCTAGGCAAAGGTTTAAAGATTTCCTGCAAGTACAACCTCCCAGATTTAGTAGGCGTTGGCCTTCAAAGAACTGGTCCTTTCGAGTCTCTTCCAGGGCTTCTCGGTCCAAACTCAGGAACAGCAGACCACCTAGGTTACAGTCTCGGGCTACGTACAGGCCTAAGCAATGGGGGGGGGGCTCCCACTTCCGAAGCAGGAAGTAGTAAGACACCCCCCTATGGAAAAATGTCACAATGACTTAACCTTAACCCTTCCAAGCCCTGCTCAACTGCCTGCTCCCTTAGGAGGAAAGCTTGGCCTGCATGCAAAAAAATGGGAACTCATTACCCAGGACAAATGGGTTTTAAATATAGTTTTCCAAGGATACAGATTCCACTTCCACTCCCTAACAACCCCAAACAGTTGGCCAAACCTACCCCCAAATCAGTGGGTAGAGGCTCACCAGCAGGTTGTCTCTCTTCTAAGTATCAGGGCTATTCATCCTGTCCCAGCAGAAGAAAGGGGACAAGGTTTTTATTAAAGACACTTCCTGGTACCCAGAAAAGGCAGCTCCTGCCGTCCTATCCTGGACCTCTCTTTTCTAAACACCTTTTTGGTAATCCCAAAATTCAAAATGCTAACACTTCAACAGCTGCTTCCTATGCTAGGCAAAGATGCCTGGTTGGCAACCTTAGACTTAAAGGAAGCTTACCTGTACATTCCAGTAAGTGAATCTTGCAGGAAATACCTACGCTTCAGGGCGGGCTCCATGCACTGTCAGTTCTCTGCACTTCCCTTTGGCTTATCTACTGTGCTTTAGGTGCTTTAGGGTTTTCACAAAGTGTCTAGCTCCAGCCATTGCATTTTGCAGGCCGAGAAATATTCAGATATACCCATACCTGGACGATTGTCTGATTCGGGCAGAAAGCCAGGACTTGCTGTTAAAACATCTGGCTTTCGTACAGAAGCTTCTAACCTCACTGGGGTATGGGGTCCATAAAGGAAAAGAAGTCTCACCTAGCACCCTGCCAACAGATTGTATTCCTGGGAGCAAGCTTGAACACAACTTCCAAATGGCTTTCCTCACTCCAGAGAAACAAGTTTATTTGACAACCTACTTCAAACTACTGGCCACAAAGACCCAGCTATCTGCAAGGAAAATTCTGCAAGCCCTGGGGTTCATGGCCTCTTGCATTCTACTAATTCCATATGCAAGACTGCTTATGAGGAAACTACAGTGGTATCTAAAAAAGCCTATGGTGCCAACATTCTCAGGACCTGGAATCAATGATTTCTATCATTCCTTGTATAAAGACAGAGTTCCTTTGGTGAGCATAGGCCTGCTACCACAACAAAGGGCTCCCTTTCACTCTACACCCTGCCGCCCAACCCCTAACAACAGACACATCAGACTATGCATGGAGGGCTCACTTGGCAGGGCAAGTGCATTCAGGGCAAATGGAACCGGAGTCAGATGCACCTGCATATCAGCCAAAAAGACTCAGATGCACCTGCATATCAACCAGAAAGAAATGTTAGCTGTACAGAATTCCCTGACAGCCTTCAAAGACCACATTCTTCCACGACAGTTATTGGTAAAGACAGACAACACCACAGTTATGTGGTACATAATCAAGCAGGGGGGAACCCACTCATGCCCTCTCTTCAGACTAGCCATGGCTCTGTGGAACACTGCCTTGAGCTACCAAGTGCACCTACAAGCTCAATTCACTGGCAGACGACCTAAGCAGAAATCTCATGGAACCACACGAATGGAAACTGGAACCAAAACTATTCAACCTCTTGAGGAACAAATGGGGGACTCCAGAGATGGACCTGTTTGCCTCCCCTCAGAACTACCAATTGGACAAATTCTGTGCAAGGACTCCCCACAGTCAAGCTTGTTAAGTGAATGCCCTGTCCTTTACCTGGGAAAGCCTCTCTGTTTATGCTGTTCCCCCTCTGCCTCTCCTCTCGAAGGTTCTGCTAAAGATCAAACAGGACAAGCCAAGGACAATACTGATTGCACCAGACTGGCCACGCCAGCATTGGTACCCCCTCTTCCGCAGTATGATACTGCTGGAGCCATGGCACCTATCTCAGACACCTTCTCTGCTGTCCCAGCAGGCGGGCCAGATTCTGCACCCTCAGCTTCAAACCCTGAATCTCGCAGCCTGGCTAATTCCTTGAGCTCTCCAATAGCATCCCTCAGTAAGCAGGTGCTAGATGTCATTCTGGAAACAAGGAGGCCTAGTACTAGAAAATCCTATGCTGAAAAGTGGAAAAGATACTGTTCCTGGAGCCAGACTCTGGGGATGGGCACAACAGTGCCCAGCTTACCTCATATTCTTCAGTACTTAAAAGAAATGTTCCACAAGGGCCTATCCTTCTCATCAATTAAAATTCATGCCTCTGCCATTTCAGCACATTATAATACTGAAACACCCCTCTTCTCTCACCCTCTGCTAAAGCAATTTCTCAGAGGGTCCAAAAATGTAAGACCCCCCCCCCCTCCAGGCGAGCCCCTACTCCAGCCTGGGACCTTTACTTTGTTTTGGAAAGGCTCAATCTCCCTCCATTTGAACCAGCTGCTACTGCAGAGTTGAAATTCCTTTCTTGGAAAACAGCCTTCCTTCTAGCCATCATTTCAGCAAGAAGAGTGTCTGAATTGCAGGCCCTCATGGCAGTGGAGCCCTTCATTATCTTCCATGCAGACAGGGTTTCCCTCAGGACCAATCCTTCCTTTATGCCCAAGGTGGTGCCTAGTGTGGCCCTAAATCAGTCCATTCATTTGCCTATCTTTTTCCCGAATCCACAAAACATAGGAGAACGAATACTGCACTATTTGGATGTGCACAGACAACTTAGATTTTATTTGTACAGGACTAAGCCTCAGAAAATCTGAATAGCTGCTAGTTGGCATTGCTGCAAGGGCAGAGGGGAAGGCCATTTCAAAGCAAACAATTTCTAAATGCGTAGCCAATTGCATTCATTTTTTGCTATAAGCACCATGGAAAACCTACCCCACAGGGGATAAGATCACATTCCACCAGGGCTGCAGCTATCTCTGCAGCCTTTCTCAGAGGAGTCCCTTCCAGGGACATCCTAGAAGCTGCTACCTGGAGCTCTGTACACACCTTCACAAAGCATTACCACATGCCTATTTTTTCTAAATCCAGAGCTGGTTTTACCACTGCAGTCTTGCAGGGCTTAATAGCTGGTCCTAATGCTCTCTAACTTCCTCCTCCCTTCCTTAGATTTGGGAATCCACCCAAATGTAATGACTGCAACAATGAAACACGAAGAACATAGTACAGTTGTGTACACTTACCATAAATGTAGATGTTCGAGTGTATTCAGTGTTGCAGTCCTGGTTACCCTCCCTCCAGCCCCCTGACTTTTCTTGGCTCTACCTTTTCTTCTTTTTTGGTGTATCTAAGCTTTCTGGTGTATTTGTTTTTTTGATGGAGGTGTACCATAACATATAATTGCGTCCCATTGTGGGGGCACCTGACATCTGGGGCAAGAAAACTGATGTAATGGCGTCGGCTGCATGTTTTATACCCCTGATGACCTGACGTCATGGAAGAAGAGACAGCATCCGACGCAGGAATCCAAGACTCTGGTATTCAGGCCGGCTGAGGGCTACCTGCAGGCAGATAACCCAAATGTAATGACTGCAACAAATGTATACACTCTAACATCTGCATTTATGGTAAGTGTACACAACTGTATCTTATGCCTCACCCACAGCAACCTAGCAAGTAAACAGAAAACAGAATCACAGAATCACAGTGTGAAAATTATGGAGAATTTTGCCCACCAGTATAAATTTCAGTCCTCATTCCCAGACACTTGTACCCAGTCTCCTTTCTCACAATTATTCGTGATCAATAACTAACTTCTCAATGTCTGTGACTCATTTTACTTTACCTGCCATCCTTTTGGGATTTGCGGGTCCTGTTCCTCAGCAGACCAACCGGCTAGTAACAGCCACTGATCGCAGAAAAAGCGCATGCTCAGATATCTGCATTTAGACATTGTCAGCAAGATCACCTATTATCACTTCAAGTTGCTTAGCAACCGTCTCTTAACAAGAAACTAAAAACAAGTAGCACTGCATCGCTCGTGGTAGTGAAGATGGACTCCTGAATTTCTCTCTTAACAAGGTTAGAACCTCTGCTCAAAGTTTGTATACTTGGTGTAAAAGTACACGACTATCTAATCAAAGCTCACTCTAAATGAGACTTTGATGCCTGCCTTGTTTTACAAAATATTAGCAGTTCCTGCATTCCAACAACCAGAACGAGGGATTGTTTTTTTTTTTTTTTTTTTTTTTTTAACAGTACGACCACATTAAACTTCAAAACACAACACAAAGAATGAACAACCAAGCCTGACTGTATGTACATTAAACTAGAAAATACAAAGAATTTGCATTCCTTTCTTAGCAAGACTGCAGCTTCCGCCTGAAAGAGCAAGGATTCCTCCCTGTTCCTGGACTCCAGTAAAGTACTGTAGAAACAGCCAGGTTCCTGCTTCAGGTGCACTGTGCACACAATCTCCTGCTCAAACCTAAGGCCGTAATAGTCAGTGAAGTCAGGCCGCCAGGACACCAACCTACACTAACATAACATCCTGTCCATATTTCTGTTGCAAAAAGACACTGATTCAAGCAGCAAAATGTTACATGATATGACTGCAGATGTTGGTCATGTCCTACACTAACAGGTTTCCCCTCTGTTTTTACTTTGGTGGTTTTTGGATGCTCTTATTTATTGTCTGTAGTATTTTGGAGCGAGTTGGATGAAGTGATGGTGAGTGTACCCAAGGGTGAGAGACTAATGATTGGAGCGGACTTCAATGGGCATGTTGGTGAAGTGAACAGAGGGGGTGAGGAAGTGATGGGTAGGTATGGTGTTAAGGACAGGAATGCAGGAGGTCAGATGATTGTGGATTTTGCGAAAAGGATGGACATGGCTGTGGTGAATACTATTTTAAGAAGAGGGAGGAGCATAGGGTGACATACAAGAGTGGAGGAAGATGCACACAGGTGGATTATATCCTATGTAGGAGGGCCAGTCTGAAGGAGATTGGAGACTGTAAAGTGGTGACTGGGGAAAGTGTAGTTAAGCAGCATAGAATGGTGGTCTGCAGGATGATGTTGGTGATCAAGAAGCAGAAGAGGAGTGTGAAAGCAGTGCTATGGATTTAATGGTGGAAGTTAAAAAAGGGTGATTATGAGGTGGAGTTCAGGGAAGAGTTAAGACAGGCACTGGGAGTTCAGGGAAGAGTTAAGACAGGCACTGGGAGGCAATGAAGAGTTACCGAATAGCTGGGTAACTACAGCAGAGTTAGTAAGGGAGACTGCTAGGACGGTGCTTGGTGTGACATCTGCACAGAGTAAGGAGGACAAGGAGACATGGTGGTGGAATGAGGAAGTACAAGAGAGTATACAGAGGAAGAGGCTGGTGAAGAAGTGAGATTGCCAAAGAGATGAAGAAAGTAGACATGAAATATAAGGAGATGAGGCGCATGGCAAAGAGAGAGGTGGCGAAGGCTAAGGATAAGGCATATAGAGAGTTGTATGAGAGATTGGACACTAAAGAGGGAGAAAAGGACTGTACCGATTGGCTAGACAGAGGGACAGAGCTGGGAAAGATGTGTAGCAGGTAAGGGTGATAAAGGACAGTGAGGGAAATGTACTCACAAGTGAGGAGAGTGTGTTGAGTAGATGGAAAGAGTACTTTGAAGGGCTGATGATTGAAGAGAATGAGAGAGAGAGAGAAGGTTGGATGATGTGGGGATAGTGAATCAAGAAGTGAAGCAGATTAGCAAGGAGGAAGTAAGGATAGCGATGAAGAATGGAAAGGCTGTTGGCCCAGATGACATACCAGTGAAAGCATGGAGGTGCTTAGGAGAAATGGCAGTGAAATTTTTAATCAGATTGTTTAATAACATTTTGGAAAGTCGGAGGATGCCTGAGGAGTGGAGAAAGTGTTTTGGTACCTATCCTTAAGAATAAGGGTGATGTGCAGAGCTGCAGTAACTAGAGGGATAAAATTGATCAGTCACAGCTTGAAGTTATGGGAAAGAGTAGCGGAAGCTAGGTTAAGAAGGGAGGTCATGATTAGTGATCAGCAGTATGGTTTCATGCCAGGAAAGAGCACTACAGATGCAGTATTTGCTCTGAGAGTATTGTTGGAGAAATACAGAGAAGGTCAGAAGGAGTTGCATTGTGTCTTTGTGGACTTAGAGAAAGCATATGACAGGGTGCCTAGAGAGGAGTTGTGGTATTGTATGAGGACGTCGGGAGTGGCAGAGAAGTATATGAGTGGTACAGGATATGTACAAGGGTAGTGTGACATTGGTGAGGACTGCGGTGGGAGTG
Source organism: Protopterus annectens (assembly GCF_019279795.1). Classification (NCBI taxonomy): domain Eukaryota; kingdom Metazoa; phylum Chordata; order Ceratodontiformes; family Protopteridae; genus Protopterus; species Protopterus annectens. Next base: position 1,316,571,509 of record NC_056732.1, read on the forward strand.
ACAGATGCGTTTAAGGTGGAGGTGGGATTACATCAAGGATCAGCTCTGAGCCCTTTCTTATTTGCAGTGATGATGGGCAGGTTGACAGATGAGATTAGACAGGAGGCCCCGTGGACTATGATGTTTGCAGATGACATTGTGATATGTAGTGAGAGTAGGGACCAGGTTGAGGAGACCCCTGGAGAGGTGGAGATATGCTTTAGAGAGGAGAGGAATGAAGGTCAGCAGGGCTAAAACAGAATATATTTGTGTAAATGAGAGGGAAGGTAGATGAATGATGAGGATGCAGGAAGTAGAGTTGGTAAAGGTGGATGAGTTTAAGTACTTGGGATCAAGAGTTCAGAGTAATGGTGAGTGTGGAAGAGAGTACAGGCAGGGTGGAATGGGTGGAGAAGAGTGTCAGGAGTGATTTGTGACAGATGGGTACCAATAAGAGTGAAAGGGAAGGTCTACAAGAGGGTAGTGAGACCAGCTATGTTATATGGGTTGGAGACGGTAGCATTGACGAAAAGGCAGGAGTCAGAGCTGGATGTGGCAGAGTTAAAGATGTTAAGATTTGCACTGGGTGTGACTAGGATGGACAGGATTAGGAATCAGTATATTAGAGGGTCAGCTCAGGTTGGACAGTTTGGAGACAAAGCAAGAGAGGCGAGATTGCTTTGGTTTGGACATGTGCTGAGGAGGGATGCTGGGTATATTGGGAAAAGGATGCTAAGGATGGAGCTGCCAGGTAAGAGGAAAAGAGGAAGGCCTAAGATAAGGTTTATGGATGTAGTGAGAGAGGACATGCACGTGATTGGCGTGAAAGAGCATGATGCAGAGGACAGGAAGAAATGGAAACAGATGATCCACTGTGGCGACCCCTAACGGGAACAGCAGAAAGAAGATGATAATGATGATGATGATGAGTATGCATGCACTGGGTTGGCTCTCGGGAGTGCAAACTCTGGGCAGATGCCAAGGACCGGACCGGACTCTGCACTGCAAAAAATACTTAGTTGCTTCCTGGGCTTGGCTGGCAGAAGTTTAACTTGTCTTAAATATTAGTAACAGCTTCTCTGTTCGCTGCTACTGGCTACTGTGCTGCCTGCCCTGCCTTTTGTCCCTGCTGTTTGAATGTGCGAACATAGTGAAAAGGTAAACACAGGTAGTCACACAGTCTGAGGCTAGAGAATAACATAGCCTACCCGTCAGGATGTTTACGAAAAGCTGGCCAGCTCATCACTTCACCTAATGCAGTTAGGTAGGCACTGGGCAGATATGGTGATAAATAATCCGGGGGGGGGGTTACACACACACACACACACACACACACACACACACACACACACACACACACACACACACACACACACAGGCACAAAAAAACGTAATGTCAGTTTATTTTCAGTACCCTGTTACACCACATATAGCTATAATGCAGAAATGTGTCCAAAAACCTAAAGCTGATTTCAAAGAGATTGTGGCTAAAAGGAAACAGATTAATGGCTCAACCTCGAACAACTGTGCTGTCTAATCGACTGGTAATATTAAGTAAGGATGACCATTAGCATGAGCAGACATGCTGCGCATGTCTACATTTACAATCGTATATGAAAATATGCAGTCCTAAGGCACACATAACATAGGTACATATTTGAACAGAAAATAATTTAGCAAGTGAAGGCAATATAAACCTCAAAAACTTTACTAAAATTTTCAGGATGGATACTGCAATTAAAGCACAGTAAATATTGTTAAAACCATTCAATTTCTGCTCAAAAAAGCACACCCAAAATAATACCTTTAGCCATCCCTCAGCCAAATTCCATCATGCTGGCAGTCTGCCTAACGAAGCTTATATCATCATGCATGCCTCTGCACATGTGATGTCAGCAGCAACTTAAAAAAAAAAAAAAAAAAAAAAAAAGGGAAATTAGGGAACTGAAGGGGCCACATGGGAATTCGTGGCACTCTGCACAGTTGAGAGGTATGTAGGCGAAGGATTTTATTCAAGGATATTTCTGGTGGTAAGGAAAGAAGATTTTTTGGAGATCAGTTTTGTACTTGTCCTTTTTATACCAGTTTAGTTTGTGATAGTGCCCAAGTTCAAAATCCTGTCACTTCACCATTTGTTACTCCTGTTTCCTAATTTAGGTTACTTAGTGACTTTAGATTTAAAACATGCATATCATCATATTCCTATCATCCAAATTTCAGGTGTTTCTTAAGGTTTTGTACACCTGGATCACATTATTAGATCTGATATTGTTAATCCTCGTTCATTCCTTACGTGTGGGTATCGGTTCCGTCCTCGGAACCGAGCCGGTCATCTTCCAAGCTCACGTCAGCTACAAATTCTCAAGCTAAAAAGTCTTACCCAGAATTCCCCTCTCCCTGTTACCCCAGATTTCATTTGCCGCATCGCCATTTGGTCGTGTCAAGCTACTTCTCTTGAGCTAAGTACAATATTTTTCTTCATACTAAATTCTAAAACAGCCTTTTTTCACGGAAAAGTTATTAGATAGTTTTTCTCTTACCTTATCGCATTTAGCGACCTATCCTTTCTTGAATGTTTTCAATTCCTTTCCTCCTCTTTACCGCAAGGTAATTTCTTTTTTACCATCGTTGGTAAATCCCCTTTCCTTCTTACCTTCGGGTAATTCTTGTACGATTGCTGGTATTTCTTCTGGGTTTCCTTCTTTCTTTCTAGCATGGCAGATAAAAAAGGTAGTCCAGGATTTAAAAGAGGTTTAGATTTTGGCCATAAATTACCTACTTCAGATGCACATTCGATGTGTGTCTATTGTTTGGGTGTGCCTCATTTAACAGTTGACCCGCCCTGCGGGATTTGTAAGAATTTGTCTAACAGGACATTGATTGAGAGAAAAAATAAATTAATATTGAAGGGGCTACTTAAATCTCCTTTTTCAACCCCTCCAAGATCCCATAAGAAAGAGTGATGAACATATAAAGGCCAAGTCTCTTCCTTCGTCCCCTGCTGGGGACTCCCAGGAACTGAGACACAAGAAAGCTAAGCTTTCCAGTTCGGATTTGACTTCTTCGGCTCCAGCACTATCGGTACCTAAACCTTCGGCACCAAGGCCATTGGTGCCATTCTTGACTTCGGCACTGACTAGCGTGCCCTTTACCGTATTGGTACCGAGGGGCTTCTCGGTTCAGACTTCTTTTACCAGCACTGACTGTCCAGTCGATGCAGACTGTTACAACGTCGATGGATTTTTCGACGCCCATTGCTTTTTCATCTCCGACAATTTACCCGGCACCGACTACCCTCTCAGCACCGACCATTCAGTTATCGGCACCGATTTTTTCGGTTCCAGCCTTAGCGCTGACAACCACTTTGGTACCGACCTTATCCTCTGTGCAGACCATGACTTTGGCACCGATGATTTCCTTGGTGCAGACACCTGTAGTTCAGTCCTTTACAGCCCCGTTGTTTTCAGTGCAGACCTCCGAGGTGGGCACCGAGCTTGCTCCGTCTTTGGATAGACCTGACTCCCCCTCGGCCGTGTCCATGAAATCCACTAGAAGCCTCTCTGAACACGACGTGTTGCATCTTGTGGATCAAGTGCTTTTGGCCAGAGGTATCCCACCCCCCAGGACCTATCCTTCCTCTGGAGGTGATCACCCTTTACCAAAGACCCCTACTTATTCTCCTTCATTGCCTTTAAAGCCCCTTGATGTAGCACAGTCTTCCCCCTCTACGGTTCCCTTTATGGACCTCACTGCCTTTGTGGCAGGAGAGTTCTGCTACGACCCAGGATGTCAGCTGTAGCGTACGTAATTTGGTGTTTCACAGCCATCCAGGGACTCGAGTCGGCAGGCTGAGCCACTTAGGGGAGGGGTGACCCCTGTCCTGGGCACTCACCCCTCTTCAGTGGACCGGCCTTCCAGCTAATGGAGAAGGCTCTGGCATCGGTTGGTGATCCTGTGTTATCACTCTTCCCCACCCTCCACTGGACCGCAGTGTACACAAGTCGCTCCTGGAGGACACCGGGCGCAAGGGCCTCAGGATATACTCCCACAGGAGACCCCTTTTGTGCTGTCTTCCCCAGCTTCTCCCGCTGAGGAAGTTCATCAAAAGAGCTCGTGCAAGAGGAAGCACATGGGCTCCACAGAGGAGTCCCTTACTGAAGACACAGACTTTGATGATGGGGAAGGGTCCCTTCGCTCACCCTCTGAGGTATCCTTGAAATTCTTAAACAGAGAGGTGACTGGCAGCCCCCAAACCCGACCTCTGAAGAGTTTGTGTTCCTGCAGGCCTTTCGTGCCCGACCCCCTACCACCTGGGTTACTCCACCTGCCGACGAACTGGTTCGGTTCGTCGTGCAACATGCGTGGAATGCTCCTGACACCATTGAGGCCATTCCCCGTAGGCCAGATAAAATTTTGTTCCCTCCTGCTACAGATCCCCATTAGTCCAAAGGTCTTCCTGTAGATGCTTTGGTGGTGGCGGCCGCAACTAAAAAGCACCTGGCGGAAGAAGAAAGCCAGACTGTCCATCCGCCCAACAAAAAGTCCTGGTCTCTGGACAGAATAGGGAAGCGTGCGTTTGCATCAGCGACCTTTGCAATCAGGTCCCTGGACTATATGGCACACTTTACCAGGCTTCAAAGAGATTTAATTTCTGAGCTCTCTGAAACTTTGGCTGGAGCTGTGTCGGATGAGGTCCATGACAAAGTGGCCTCTCAGCTAGCCACCATTGAATCGATATCTAACTCTTCCATGCGCCTGATATCTCACGCATCAGAAGGAGCATCTAGAGCAGCGAGTTCAGGCATTGTTCTGAGACGACATACCTGGATGCGCTTGTGTAATTTCACGGAACCTTTCAAGGCTTCTTTCTCAGTGCTCCCATCAAAGCCTCTTCATTGTTTGGACCTAAGATTAAAAGCACACTAGCCAGATGTGAACAGGACCGTAAGACCCTTTCTGCTGTGGGTGTCCATTATTCTTCTCCTCAATGGGCTTTCTCCAGAAACCAGAAGAGTGGGAAGATGTGGTACAGAAAGTCTCTGGGTCCTTTCTGTGACACATGGGCAGAGTTCTCCCCTAGAGGCAGAGGGGGAAACTCACAGGGAAGATGCCCTTTTCGGGGTGGGGGGGTTCGCGTAACCAGTATTCTAGGGACTCTTTCCCTGGCCAATCCTACCAGCGCTCCTGAAGAGCAGCTCAACTGCTTTCCTCTGGAAGTGGTTGGGGGTTGTTTTTCTTTTTACCTTTCTGCCTGGCTAGCCATCACCACCGATTCTAGGGTAGAAAGGATAATAACCAGAGGTTATCATATTCCCTTTGACCTTTGTCCCGCTCCTCTAACAAATTTTCCCGACGTTCCATCCAGTCAAAAGGAAGAAGCAGCTTTAGAGTTTTCAAAACTTAGTCATCCAAATAGTCCCTCCAGACCAGATAGGATCCGGATTCTACTCAAGACTATTTTTTGTGCCAAAGAAAACCAGGGACTGGAGACCAATTTTGGATCTCTGTGTATTGAACAAGTTTGTAAAAGTACAAAAATTCTGGATGGTCACAATACAGTCTATCCTTCCGCTTTTGGAAAAAGATGATTGGATGTGCTCGATAGATCTTCAAGATGTGTACTACCACATAAAAGTGGACAGACCATCAAGAAGATTCCTTCACTTTCGTGTGGGAGCCAGTCACTACCAGTTCAGAGTACTGTCCTTCGGAGACTCTGCAGCCCCCAGAGTGTTCACAAAGTGCATGGCAGTCATCACAGCTCACTTGCGACTACATGGATTCCAGGTATTTCCATACCTAGACGACTGGGTCATCTCCACCCCCACCAGACATCTATTGGAAGAAGCCCTGGAATACTCTCTCCTCTCTGCAGAAAGGCTAGGCATAACCTTAAACTGGCAAAAATCCAGTCTCACCCCATCTCAGTCCACAGAATTCATAGGGGTTATCTTGAATACAAAGAATTGTAGAGCACATAATTCTAAGGATAAAGCAACAACTGATCCCAATCCTTTCAAGGGAGAAATCCACAGCTCACGCTGTTCTACAGTTGTTGGGTTCCATGGCAGCCTCCATCACCATTGTCCCCCTGGCCAGGATGTTCTTCATGTTTCACTGTTGCAGTCATTACACTTGGGTAATCTGCTGGCAGGTTGCCCTCAGTCGGCCTGAATAACAAAGTCTTGGGTCCTGCGTCGGTTGCTGTCTCCTCTTCCATGATGCCAGGTCGTCAGGGGTATAAAACATGCAGCGAACGCCATTTTTTTCAGTCTTTCTTGCTGGCAGTGCCCGAAGCAGAAGCAGTTCTCAAGTGCTGGTTGGCCAACTCCTGAAATTTTCGTATTCGGGTTTCAGAACCAAAGTCTTCAAACTAAAGCTAAGTACCCCGTTGGGGAAACTTTTTCTTGCTCCTTACCGATGACAGTAAAAGTTAATAATTGCATTACTTGTGTGAAGCAAATACCTCATAAGGAATTTGTATTGTATTCCTTGCCTAGGCCCTGATCACAACGTGCCTTGCTGTCGGTTTTGTGCTAGATTTAACCGACTACTATTAAGCGTCTGTATATTTTTGCTTCTGAATATTTTGGTTCAAGATTTAATTATCCTGAAATGTCGTCAGTTAGCAATCCGACTACCGGAGTCCATAAAAAACGCAAAGAAAAGACAGAGACAGACTGTCGAGGTCCAAAACCGATGACAAAGCTTCTCCTAAGCCAGTCGCCAATTCACCAGTACTCCGTGAGACACTTTCGCAGCCCCTGATACCCGCTACTTCTGAGTCGCAAGCCTCAACCGAGACCCATTTGGAGTCCGGTATGCCATGAAGTTCTCAGAGTATTGAACCCGTGGATGTCTCTCCCTTGGATGGGTCCGGAGCCGCTGAGCAGGCACTGGCTTCTGAGGGTGTTTTCAGGCCTCAACATTTTTATATTAAACCGACGCCAGCTACAAAAACAAGGTAAAAAACAACTTCTATGTCTAAAAAACTGACTCATGAGCCACGTGCTCAGGCCCCTATGCCTAAAAACAGATGATCAAAATGGCTGAGGATTTAATTACCTTGATCAGGGGTTCCCAAATCTGCCCCCCCCCCCCCCCCCTGCTAAGAGGCCTAGGCAAGACACTGATTATGAATCTTCAGATCAGGTTTCCATTTCTTCTGATTCCTCTTCTGATCAGGAATTTTCTATTCCACCCTATGAGGATTCTGATGCAGAGGAATCCATCCCATCTGCATCTCCTCCTGAGGATTACTCTTTTGGAGAGACTTTGCATACTTTAAGGGAACATTTTCACTGGGAGAGTCAGGACTTCTCTGAATAGAGAGGCTTAGGGATTTCCTCCTTCTTCCTCAGCATAGGCCCTTGGCAATACCTCCTGTATTAGACATTGTAGATTATGTGTTCTCAGAATCGAGCATGGCTCCTGATTCCCTGCCTCCGTCTCCTAGTAAGCCATGCGGACAATACAGAGTTCCTGTCTCCCACAAATTTCTTTTCAAAAATCCTGCTGCTAATCCTGAGACTATTTCTCAAGGTCCCAAGGGTGTAAAGGCCTTAACAGCCAAAAACCTACCCCTTCTGATAGAGATTCCAGGGCGCTGGATAGATGGGTAAGAAGGTTTATACGTCTGCAACCTTGGCAATCAGGGCTTTAAACTGCCAGTTTCATATGCTTAAATGTCAACAGCATGTTATGGGCTTACTGAAACAGAAAATGATGTTTATTTCTGATTGTGTGGAAAATAGTTACAGGAATTATTGCATTCAGCAGAACAGGTTGGAAAACATACTTTGCAATGTGGTTTTGATTCCTTCGATGCCTCTTGTAGGGCCGCCGTTACTGGATCTGTGAATAGATTAGATTAGAAGGCATGCCTGGCTCAAGGAGCAAAATCTGCCTGATCATGTTATAGCTAAATTGTTGGATGCCCCTTTGCAGCATGATACTCTGTTTGGTAATGAGGCAGAAGAGGTTTTAAAGAAAATGGAAGACAAAGCTTAATCTATGCAAACTGTAAAAGATTTCTTGCAAGTGCAGCCACCCAGGTTCAGTAGGCACTGGCCTATGAAAAATTGGCCCTTTCCTGTGTTCAACAGAGCCACTCAGGTCAAATCCAGGCACTCAAAAGGCTCCAGATACCAATCACAGGGTTCTTACAGATCAAAGCAATGGGGTGCCTCCACCTCCAAATCTGGAGGAAACAAAGCACAACCCTACAGTAAGCAATCTCAATGACTTTCCTCTACCATCACCAAGCACTTATCTTTTGGCCGCCCCCTTGGGGGGAAAACTAGCACTTCATGCTCAAAATTGGCAGTTAATTACCCAGGACAAGTGGGTATTAAACATAGTATCCCAGGGGTACATATTTCATTTCCATACTTTGCAAATTCTAAACGGATGGCCGGACCTGTCACAAAACCAGTGGGCAGAGGCCCAGAAACAAGTCCGGTCCCTCATGGATATGGGGGCTATTCAACTGGTACCAGAAAAGGAAAAAGGACAAGGTTTTTATTCAAGACTTTTCCTGGTACCCAGAAAAGACCATTCATGGCGTCCAATACTGGACTTATCGATTCTGAACACGTTCCTGGACATTCCAAAATTCAAAATGCTGACTTTACAACAGCTACTGCCTATGCTAGGCAGGAATGCTTGGTTAGTAACTCTAGACTTAAAAGAGGCATATCTGCATATCCCAATAAGGGAATCATGCAGAAGATACCTCTGCTTCAAAGCAGTTTTTTGCATTACCAATTCTCTGCACTGCCCTTTGGCTTATCTGCTGTGCCCAGGGTCTTTACAAAGTGCCTGGCACCAGTAATTGCATTCTGCAGACAAAGAAGCATTCAAATTTATCCTTATCTGGATGATTGTCTCATTCAAGCAGAGGACAAGGACACACTTCTAAGACATCTGGCATTTGTAAAAAGGCTTCTAGCATGCCTAGGGTACACCATAAACGAAAATAAATCACAACTGGTACCCTCTGAAATAATTGCATTTCTGGGTGCAAGCTTGACTACAACTGCCCAGATGGCTTACCTCACGCCAGACAAACAAAGGCAACTGACAACATACTTCAAACAAATGGCAACAAAAACCCAGTTATCTGCAAGACAATTTCTGCAGGCTTTGGGGCTCATGGCATCCTGCATTCTACTAATTCCATATGCAAGACTGCATATGAGGAAACTTCAATGGTAACTAAAAAGTTTATGGAGTCAATATTGTCAGTCTGGAAACCATGATTTCTCTCATTCCCTGCCTACAACAGGAGTTTCTTTGGTGGGCAGAGACATGTCACCAAAACAAGGGACTGGCATTCACTCTACTTCCTGTCACCCAAACCCTAACTGCAGAGGCATCAGACTATGATTAGGGGGCCCACCTGGCAGGGACATGCATTCAGGGAAAATGGAGCCCAAACCAAATGCATCTGCATTATCAACCAGAAAGAGATGCTACCTGTTCAGAATGCTCTGACAGCCTTCAAGGACTTGCTTCATCCAGGACAACTACTGATAAAGACGGACAACACCACAATTATGTGGTACATAAACAGGCAGGGGGGGGTACACATTCCTACCCCCTTTGCAGACTAGCCATGGCTTTGTGGAACACAGCCTTGACTTACCAAATACATCTTCAAGCTCAATTCCTGCCACGAAAGCAAAATACTCTGGCAGATGACCTAAGCAGAAATCTTATGGACCCGCACGAATGGAAACTGGATCCACAAATCTTCAGCATGTTAACACAGAAATGGGGGAGCCCAGACATAGATCTATTTACCTCTCCTCAAAATTATCAGTTGGACAAATTCTGCAGAAGAACTCCTCACAAAAAAGCATGGAAAGTGGATGCCCTATCCTTCAGCTGGGAAAACCTCTCAGTCCATGCCTTTCTCCCTCTGCCTCTACTCTCCAAGGTCTTATTAAAAGTCAGACAGGAAAAACCAAAAATGATCCTAATTGCTCCGGACTGGCCTCGCCAACGCTGGTATCCACTTCTAAGGAATATATCTCCCCTTCCTCCATGGTACTTGCCTCAAATACCTAATCTACTGTCTCATCAAATTCTGCACACTCTGCTCCAAACTCTGAATCTTGCAGCATGGCTAATCAACTAATTATTCAAACACCTCTCAGTAAATCTGTGATGGATGTCATTTTGGAAGCCAGAAGGCCTAGTACTAGAAAATCTTATGCTGATAAATGGAAGAGATTCTGTGCTTGGAACCAAGCACAAGGAAATAGACACAGCAAAGCCCAGTATTCCTAAGATTTTACAATATTTGACTGAGATGCTTAACAAGGACCTATCTTTTTCTTCAATAAAAATCCATGCCTCTGCCATCTCGGCTTATTACAACACAGAGCCTCCCCTCTTTTCTCATACTCTGCTTAAACAGTATCTTAGAGGGGCCAAAATTTAAGGCCTCCCAGAAGAGCACCAACTCCTGCATGGGACCTCAATTTTGTGCTGGAAAAACTCACCCTGCCTCCTTTTGAACCAGCAGCTACTGCGGATATAAAATTTATATCTTGGAAAACAGCTTTTCTTTTGGCAGTCACTTCAGCAAGAAGGGTTTCAGAACTACAGGCTCTCATGGCAGTGGAGCCTTTTATTATATTTTACCCGGACAGGGTGTCCCTCGGGATCAATCCTTCTTTTATGCCTAAGGTGGTATTCAGTGTGGCTCTTAACCAGACCATTCACCTGCCAACATTTTACCCAAATCCGCAGAACAAGGGGGAGCGGATTCTGCATTCTTTGGATGTACACAGACAACTAAGATTCTACTTAAATAGGACCAAATCTCTAAGAAAGTCTGAGCAACTACTGGTAGCATTTGCTGCAGGGTCAGAGGGGTTGGCTATATTAAAGCAGACCATTCTAAATGGAGAAGCCACTGCATTCGTTTCTGCTATTTGCACCATGGTGAACCTGTGGCCAAGGGGATCAGATCACATTCCACCAGGGCTGCCTCTACTTCAGCAGCTTTTCGCAGAGGGGTCCCAACCAAAGACATTCTAGAAGCTGCTATTTCGAGCTCTGTTCATACCTTCACAAAGCGTTATCATTTACCTCTCTTCTCCAAATCCAGGGCAGGCTTTGCCACTGCAGTCCTGCAGGGCCTTATAGCCATACCTAATGCTGTTTAGTTCCATCCTCTCATCCATAGCTTTGGGATTCTACCCAAATGTAATGACTGCAACAGTGAAACATGAACATGGTACAGTTGTGTACACTTACCATAAATGTAGATGTTCGAGTGTATTCACTGTTGCAGTCCGGGTTACCTACCCGCCATCCCCCTTTCTATACCTTTTCTTTCCTTCACTGTACTCAAAAGCCTTTGTGGTGTATGTATTTGCTTTTAGTCGAAGGTGAAGTTTGTTTATAAAAGTACATTTATAGATTTACTGTTTGTTTAAATATATTTTTTGACGTCATGGAAGAGGAGACAGCAACCGACGCAGGACCCAAGACTTTGTTATTCAGGCTGACTGAGGGCAACCTGCCAGCAGCTTACCCAAATACAATGACTGCAACAGTGAATACACTCTAACATTTACATTTATGGTAAGTGTACACAACTGCACTTTTCATATGAGGCTTCTACAATGGCTACTGCTCACCCAATGGTATATCCCTTTCAGTACCCACTTTCAGCCAAGATTCGGGTAACTCACAGGTGCAAACAGGATTTAAATTGGTGGATGGCCCACAACCCGTCACAGTGGTCTCGCCCCTTCTCCCCCCAACAGCCCAAGGCTATAGTGACCACGGACGCCTCCCTGATAGGGTGGGGGGGGGGCTATGTCAAGAACAGACAGTCCAAGGTACTTGGTCTGAAATGGAGGCCCATCTGCATATAAATGTTCTAGAGCTGAGGGCGGTGCTTCTGGCGTTGCAAGCATTCCATCCCCTGTTGCTGTGTGGGACTATTGCAATACAATCAGACAACATGGCGGTGGTCTGGTACATCAACAAACAGGGTGGAACCAAATCTTGCCCACTCTGTCGAGAGGCCATGAGGATATGGCATTGGGCGATGGCTGCCAACCATTTTCTTCTAGCAACGCACATTCCCAGGAGATGTTCTTAGTGTTTCACTGTTGCAGTCATTACATTTGGGTAATTTGCTGGCAGGTTGCCCTCAAGTCGGCCTGAATTCCAAAGTCCTGGGTCCTGCGTTGGATGCTGTCTTCTCTTCCATGACGTCAGGTCATCAAGGCTATAAAACATGCAGCCGACGCCATTTTCTTTAGTCTTTCTTGCCGCGCGGTGCCCGAAGCAGAAGCATTTCGCAAGTGCCGGTCGGCCGACCGACCACTGAAATATTCAAGTTTGAGTTTCAGAACCGAATTCACTAAAGCTAAGTACCCCATTGGGGAAACTTTTCTTGCTTTTTACCGATGTCAGAAAAAGTTAATAATTGTATTGCTTGTGGGAAGCAAATACCTCATAAGGATTTCCATTTATACTGTATTCCTTGCCTAGCCCCTGATCACAATGTGCCTGGCTGTCGGTTTTGAGCTAGATTTAACCAACGCACTATTAAGCGTCTGTATATTTTTGCATCAAAGTATTTTGGAAACAGATTTAACTACCCAGAAATGTCATCTGATAGCAATCCCGAATACCGGAGTACATAAAAAATGCAAAGAAAAGGACAGAGAAAGGCAGTCGAGATCCAAAACCAACGACGAGGCTTCTCCTAAGCCAGTCGCCGGTACTCGGGCGCTTTCGCAGCCTCTGATACCCGCTACCTTCGAGTTGCAGGCCTCTACAGACACCCATGTGGAGTCCGGCACACCGCACGTTTCTCAAGGTATTGGACCGACAGATGTATCTCCCTCGGATGGGTCTGGAGCCGCTGAGCAGGCACCGGCTTCTGAGGGTGTATTCAGACCTCAACATTTGTATATCAAACCGACGACAGCTGAAAAATCAAAGACAAAAGCACCTTCTAAAACTAAAAAAACGACGCCTGAGCCACATGAACAGTCCTCTATGCCTAAAAAACAGATGATCAAAATGGCTGGAGACCTTATTACCTTGATCAGGGGTACCCATCCCCCTCCAGATAAGAGGCCTAGGCAAGATACTGATTATGAATCTTCAGATCAGGTTTTTATTTCTTCTGATTCCTCTTCTGATCAGGAATTATCTTTACCCTCCCTATGAGGATTCTGATGCTGAGGAGTCTATTCCATCTGCATCTCCTCCTGAGGATTATTCATTTGGAGAAACCTTGCATACTTTGAGGGAGCATTTTCACTGGGAGAGTCAAGACTTGTCATAATCGAATAAGAGGCTCAGGGATTTCCTTCTCCCTCAGCACAAGCCTTTAGCCATTCCCCCTGTTTTAGACATTGTGGATGATGTGTTTTCGGAGTCAAGTCTGACCCCCGACTCAAGCCTGACGGATATTGCAGGGTCCCTGACTCCCATAAATTTTTATTAAGAAACTTTCACAGGGTCTAAAGGGAGTTAAGGCCTCAACAGCAAAAAATCCTACCACCTCTGACAGAGATTCAAGGGCACTGGACAGATGGGGAAAAAAGGTTTATCCATCTGCAACCTTAGCAATCAGGGCCTTAAACTGTCAATTTCATATGCTTAAGTACCAACAACATGTTATGGGATTGCTGAAACAGAAAATGATGTTGATTTCAGAATGTGCAGAAAATAAAGAATTGCAGGAATTATTGCATGCAGCTGAACAAGTTGGAAAGCATACTTTGCAATGTGGTTTTGATTCTTTAGAGACCTCCTGCAGGGCCACAGTTACTGGATCTGTGATTACGAGGCATGCCTGGTTAAAGGAACAAAATTTGCCTGATCATGTTAAAGCTAAATTTCTAGATGCACCTTTACAGCAGTTTGGTATTAAGGCAGAAGAAGTTTTAAAGAAAATGGAAGACAAAGCTAGGTCTGCAAACTGTTGAAGACTTCTTACAAGTGCAGCCACCAAGATTCAGTAGACACTGGCCTACAAATAATTGGTCCTTTCCTGTGTCTGACAGAGCTCAAAGGGGCAAATCTAGACGCCCTAAGGGTTCCAGATACCTGGCACAAGACTCGTACAGGTCAAAGCAATGGGGCGCATCCAGCTCCAAATCTGGAGGAGATAAAGCGCAAACCTACAGAAAGCAATCCCAATGACTTCCCTCTGCCTACACCAAGCACTTATCTTTTGGCAGCACCCATAGGGGGAAAATTAGCACGTTTTGCTCAAAATTGGCAGTTAATAACCCATGACATGTGGGTACTAAACATCGTATCACAGGGATACAGATTCCATTTCCACACTCTGCCAATGGCAAATGGTTGGCCAGATCTGCCAAAAAAATCAATGGGTAGAGGCACAGAAACGGGTTACCTCCCTCATGGATATGGGGGCCATTCAGACAGTACCAGAACAGGAAAAAGGACAAGGTTTTTACTCTACTGTTCTTGGTGCCCAGAAAGGACAAGGCCTGGCGGCCAATACTGGATTTATCGATTTTGATCACATACCTGGACATTCCAAAATTCAAAATGCTGACTTTGCAGCAGCTTCTGCCCATGCTGGGCAAGAAAGCTTGGCTGGTGACTTTAGACCTAAAAGAAGCATACCTGCATGTCCCAGTAAGACAGTCGTGCAGAAGATGCATCAGATTCAAGGCTGGCTTAATGCAGTACCAATTCTCTGCACTGCCCTTTGGCTTATCTACTGCGCCCAGGGTCTTTACAAAGTGCCTGGCACCATTAATTGCATTTTGCAGGCAAAGAAGTATGCAAATATATCCTTACTTGGGCGACTGTCTCATTCAAGCAAAGAACAAGGACATTGTTCTTCGACACCTGGCATTTGTGAAAAGGCTTCTAACATGCCTAGGGTATACAATAAACGGAAAGAAATCACAACTGGTACCCTCTCAAAAGATAACATTCCTGGGTGCAAGCTTGAATACAACTGCCCAGATGGCTTTCCGCACGCCAGACAAACAAAGGCAACTGACTACTTACTTCAAACTGATGGCAACAAAAACCCAGTCTTCTGCAAGGCAAATTCTGCAGGCTCTGGGCTACATGGCATCCTGCATCCTGCTAATTCCATATGCAAGACTGCATATGAGGAAACTTCAATGGTACCTCAAAAGTTTATGGAGTCAACATTCCCACAGTCTGGAAACAAAGATTCCTCTCATTCCCTGCCTGCAACAGGAGTTTCTGTGGTGGGCAAGGGCCTGTCACCAAAACATGGGACAGCCCTTCACTCTACCCCCTGCCAGCCAAACCTTAAGAACAGATGCATCAGATTATGCCTGGGGGGCCCACATGGCAGGAAGATGCATTCAGGGCGTATGGGCACCAAAGCAAATGCATCTACATATGAACCAGAAAGAGATGTTAGCTGTTCAAAATGCCCTAACAGCCTTCAAGGACTTACTTCATCCAGGACAACTACTGATAAAGAAGGACAACACCACAGTCATGTGGTATATAAACAAGCAAGGGGGCACACACTCATACCCCCTTTGCAGATTAGCCATGGCACTGTGGGACACAGCTTTGACCTACCAGATGCATCTTCAAGCTCAATTCCTGCAGGAAAACAAAACACTCTGGCAGACTATTTAAGCAGAAACCTTATGGATCCTCACGAGTGGAAACTAAATCCACAAGTATTCAGCATGATAACAGAGAAATGGGGGAGCCCAGACATAGATCTATTTGCCTTTCCTCAAAATTATCATTTGAAAAGATTCTGCACAAGGACTTATCACAGACAAGCATGGAAAGTGGACGCCCTATCCTTCAGTTGGAAAAACGTATTCATTTACGCCTTTCCTCCTCTGCCTCTTCTACCCAGGGTCCTCCTAAAAGTCAGACAAGAGAAGCCAAAGATGATATTAATTGCCCTGGACTGGCCCCGCCAGTACTGGTACCCAATCCTAAGGAACTTGTCTCAATAACCAGCTTGGACCTTGCCTCAAAGACCAAACTACTGTCCCAGCAAAACAGTCAGATCCTGCACAATCAACTACAGACTCTGAACCTGGCAGCATGGCTAATCATGTAATCATACAAACGACACCTCTCAGTAAAGCTGTGATGGATGTAATTTTGGAAGCCAGAAGGCCTAGTGCTAGAAAATCTTATGCTGACAAATGGAAGAGTTTATGTGCTTGAAATCAAGCACAAGGAGCTGATACAGCAGAACCACATATTCCTCAGATATTACAATACTTAACTGAGATGCCTGTCTTTTTCTCATCAATCAAAATCCATGCCTCTGCCATTTCGGCTCATTACAATACAGAGCCACCAATCTTTTCTCATCCTTTACTAAAAGCAGTATCTTAGAGGAGACAAAAATTTAAGACCTCCTAGAAGATCACCACTACCTGCATGGGACCTAAATTATGTGTTGGAAAAGCTCACCCTGCCTCCATTTGAACCAGCTGCTACCGCTGACATAAAATTCTTATCATGGAAGACTGCTCTGCTACTAGCAATTACTTCAGCAAGAAGAATTTCAGAGCTACAGGCCCTCGTGGCTGTAGAGCCTTTTATCATATTTCACCCAGACAGGGTGTCTCTGAGGACAAATCCTACTTTTATGCCTAAGGTGGTTTCCAGTGTGGCTCTTACCCAAACAGTTCATCTGCCAACTTTTTATCTAAATCCGCAGAACAAAGGGGAGAGAATTCTGCATTCCTTGGACTTGCACAGACAGCTAAGATTCTACTTGAGCAGGACTAAAACTCTAAGAAAAACTGAGCAATTACTTGTGTCATATGCTGCAGGATCAGAAGGAAAGGCTATTTCAAAGCATCCGTTTCTGCTACTTACACCATGGTAAACCTGTGCCCAAGGGCATTAGGTCTCATTCCACCAGAGCTGCAGCTGCTTCAGCAACCAATGACATTCTAGAGGCTGCTACTTGGAGTTCTGTTCACACCTTTACAAGGCATTAACATTTGCCTCTCTACTCTAAGTCCAGGGCAGGCTTTGCCACTGCAGTGCTGCAGGGCCTTATAGCCACACCTAATGCTGTTTAGCTCCAGCCTCCCAACCATAGTTTTGGGATTCTACCCAAATGTAATGACTGCAACAGTGAAACACGAAGAACATAGTACAGTTGTGTACACTTACCATAAATGTAGATGTTGGAGTGTATTCACTGTTGCAGTCCAGGATGTTCATCGTGTTACCCTGCTGCAGTCATCACACTTGGGTTATCCTGTCGTCAGGCGGTCCCGCAGTCGGCCGGAATTCCAAAGTCTTGGTCCGGCGTCGGTTGCTGTCGCTTCTTCCCTGACATCAGTGGTATATATAATGCATCCGACGCCATTTTCTTCAGTCTTTCTTGCCGTGCGGTGCCCGAAGCAGAAGCAGTTCGCAAGTGCCGGTCGGCCGACTCCTGAGATTTTCGAAGTCGAATTTCAGATTCAAAGTCTTCAATAAAGCTAAGTACCCCATTGGGGAAACTTTTCTTGCCTCAGACCGATGTCAGAAAAAGTTAATAATTGTATTTCTTGTGGGAAGCAAATACCTCATAAGGATTTTCATTCTTACTGCATACCTTGCCTAGTCCCAGACCACGACGTCACTAGTTGTCATTTTTGTGCTAGGTTTAATAAGCGTACTATAAAAAGACGCTTTGATTTCACACAACATTACTTCGGTAGAAAATTTAACTACAATATGCCGTCGGAGCAACCGACTACCGGCGTGCACAAAAAATGCAAGGATAAGGACAGGCAGCCTAGACTCAAGTCAGACTCCGAGGCCTCGGCTGGTCCGGTCTCCGGTTCTCCGGTCTTCAGTGAGGCTCCGATGCAGCCCCTGACTACTGCAGACCTGGAACCCGGGACCGCTTCGGAACTTTTGGCGGAAAGTACTAGTCCGACACAGCCATTTTGTTTAGCCCCTACCGACGACGCTGCTGAAAAAGATGTCGGTGCTGTAGAAACACCTTCGGTTTCTGAAGACGTCTTCAGACCGACTACGCTCACCATAAAAACGTATCCTAAGACTAAGACTCCTATTAAACCAAAAAAGACTGCACTTCAGTCCCCCTGTTCAAGGCCCTATGCCTAAGAAACAAATGCTCAAAATGGCTGAAGATTTGATCTCTTTAATCAGGGGTTCCCAAACCCCTCCCGACAAAAGGCCTAGACAAGAGGAAGATTATGCCTCCTCTGAACAAGTTTCTATTTCCTCAGGCTCCTCTGAGGATCAAGATTACTCCTCCTCCCCTTATGAAGATTCTGATGCTGAGGATTCTATTCCCTCAGCTTCTCCTCCTGAAGACTACTCCTTTGGGGAAACTTTACACACTATGAGGGAACATTTTCACTGGGAAGGTCAGGACTACTCTGACTCAAAGAAAAGTCTCAGAGAGTTTCTTTTACTCCCCCAGCACAGACCACTTGCCATCCCCCCAGTTTTAGACATTGTGGATGATGTTTACTTAGAATCCAGTTTGAACCCAGATTCTCTGCCTCCTGCTCCGGCCAAACCTGATTGTAATGCCTGATTCCCACAAATTTCTTTATAAAAGTCCTGTTGCTGATCCAGAGACCATCTCCCAGGGTCCCAAAGGGGCTAAGGCTTCTATGGCTAAAAATCCTGTGCCCTCTGAAAGGGACTCCAGAGCACTAGACAGGTGGGGGAAAAAGGTTTACACCTCAGCCACTCTAGCTATGAGGGCACTAAATTGCCAGTTTCACATGCTAAAATATCAGCAATTCCTAATGTCTCAGTTAAAAAAAAATGAGCACACTTCCTCAACAGTCTGAATTGAAAGAAATGCAGGATCTGTTTCATGCAGCTGAACAGGTGGGCAAACATACTTTACAATGTGGGTTTGATTCTTTGGAGGCTTCCTGCAGAGCAGCTGTCACTGGGTCTGTCATATGTAGGCATGCTTGGTTAAAGGAACAAACTCTGCCTGATCATGTTAAAGCAAAGCTTCTAGATGCTCCCCTACAGCAGGATGTTCTTTTTGGAGTTAAAGCAGAAGTCTTAAAGAAAATGGAGGATAAGGCAAAATCTATGCAGACAGTCAAAGATTTCCTACAGGTACAGCCCCCTCGCTTCAGCAGAAATTGGCCAACAAAAAATTGGTCCTTTCCAGCTACTGACAGACCACAGAGGGGTAAATACAGACGTCCAAGAGGCAGAGGACAACCACAAGCCCAGTACAAACCCCGACAATGGGGCACTGCAGCACAGAAGGGAGGAGAAGACAGGTCCCAAACTACCAGAAGGCAAACTCAATGACTTGCACCTCATCTGGCCAAGCAACACTCTTGGAAGCCCCCTTGGGAGGAAAACTCGCTCTTTTTTCAGACAACTGGCACATTGTCACAAAGGACAAATGGGTCCTAGACATAATTTCACGAGGATACAGATTCCATTTTCACACCTTGCCAATGAAAAGAGGAATGCCAAACCTGCCACAAAATCAATGGGCAGAGGCACAAAGACAAATCACAGCTCTCATGGACATGAGAGCCATTCAACTGGTACCTACTCGAGAGCAAGGTCAAGGATTTTACTCAAGACTCTTTCTAGTTCCCAGAAAGGACAATGCCTGGAGACCAATTCTGGACCTTTCAATTCTAAACACCTTCCTACAAGTACCCAAATTCAAGATGCTAACCCTACAGCAGCTTCTTCCCATCTTGGGCAAGAAAGCATGGCTAGTAACATTGGACCTCAAGGAGGCATACCTGCATGTCCCTATCAGACAAAGTTGCAGAAGATACCTCCATTTCATTGCAGGTTCAACCCATTACCAATTCTCTGCACTGCCCTTTGGCTTATCTACTGCGCCCAGGGTCTTCACAAAATGCCTGGCACCAGTAATTGCATACTGCAGACAAAGAGGAATTCAGATATACCCATACCTGGACGACTGCCTCATACAAGCAGAAAGCAAGGACATCCTCTTACAACATCTGGCTTTTGTAAAACATCTTCTAAGTTGCCTGGGGTACACAGTAAACGAAAAGAAATCAAAACTAGTACCCTCACAAAATATGATATTCCTGGTTGCCAGCTTGAATACAACGGCCCAGAAGGCTTATCTGACGCCAGACAAACAACAACAACTGACTCGATATTTCAAAACAATGGCAACAAAGACCCAACTACCTGCACGAAAAATTCTGCAGGCCTTGGGCTTCATGGCATCTTGCATACTACTAATACCATTTGCAAAGCTGCATATGAGGAAATTACAGTGGTACCTAAAAAGCGTATGGTCTCAACACAGCCACAGCTTGGACACAATGATATGTCTCATTCCCTGCCTACAACAGGAGTTTCTGTGGTGGTCACTGACATGTCACCTCAACAAGGGTCAGCCTTTCACCTTGCCCCCAGCCAGGCAAACTATCACAACAGATGCTTCGGACTATGCCTGAGGGGCACACATGAAAGGACAGTGCATACAAGGCGTATGGACTCAGATCAAAGGAATCTGCACATCAATCAAAAAGAGATGCTAGCTGTACAGAATGCTCTGATAGCCTTCAAGAATCTATTACATCCAGGACAACTTACAGTAAGGACGGACAACACCACAGTAATGTGGTACATAAACAGGGGGGTACACACTCCTACCCTCTATGCAGGCAAGCAATGACCTTGTGGAACACAGCTCTGGCTTACCAAGTTCAGTTACAAGCTCAATTCCTGCCAGGACAAAAGAACACATTGGCAGATGACCTCAGCAGAAACATCATGGATCCCCACGAGTGGAAACTGGATCCACAAGTATTTGCAATGATAACTCAAAAATGGGGCCTTCCAGACATAGACCTGTTTGCCAGTCCTCAAAACTATCAACTGACAAAATTACTTCACCATCAAGCTTGGAAAGTGGATGCACTCTAATTCATTTGGAAAAACCTGACAGTATATGCCTTCCCTCCATTGCCTCTCCTCACAAAGGTGCTTCTGAAAGTCAGAAAGGAGAGACCACGACTGATACTCCTAGCCCCAGACTGGCCACGCCAGCACTGGTACCCACTATTGAGGAATATGGCCCAGGGCCCACCTTGGATCTTACCACAAATTGCCCATTTGCTCACACAGCAAAACAATCAGATTCTTCACAGCCAGCTAAAAACCTTAAATCTGGCTGCATGGCAAATCACCTAAACATCCAGCCAGCTCCTCCTTCCCAAGCAGTTATGGATGTTATTCTGGAAGCTAGGAGGCCCAGTACCAGGAAGGCCTATTCGGATAAATGGAAAAGGTTTTGTGCCTGGAACCAAGCTAAAGGCCAAAACACATTTCAGCCTCACATGCCTATGATTCTACAGTATTTAACTGAGATGTTGCACAAAGGACTTTCTTTTTCTTCCATTAAAATCCATGCATCAGCTATTTCAGCCCACTATAACATGGAACCACCCTTATTTTCGCATCCACTTCTAAGGCAGTTCCTCAGTGGAGCAAAAAACATTAGGCCCCCCAGGGGAGCACCTACACCAACATGGGATCTAAATTTTTTTCTGGAAAAACTTACGCTACCTCCCTTTGAACCAGCTTTCTCTGCAGAACTACAGTTCCTATCATGGAAGACTACCCTGTTGTTAGCAATAACTTCAGCTAGAAGAGCCTCAGAGCTGCAGGCACTAATGGCAGTGGAACCTTTCCTCATTTTCCATCAAGACAGAGTTTCTCTACGAACTAATCCTTCCTTCATGCCTAAGGTGGTTTCCAGTGCGTCTTTAAATCAAACCATTCACTTACCCACCTTCTTCCCAAACCCACAGAACAAAGGAGAAAGACTCCTGCATTCCGTGGACATTCACAGGCAACTTCGCTACTACTTGAACAAAGCTAAGGCTTTCAAAAAATCTGACCAGCTCTTTGTATCCTATGCTACAGCTTCTCAAGGGAAGGCTATATCAAAACAAACCATTTCCAAATGGATAGGACATTGCATTCGTTTCTGCTATACCCATCATGGAAAACCAGTTTCTGCTACCATTAGGCCCCACTCTACCAGGGCAACAGCTACATCTACAGCCTTCCTCAGGGGGGTTCCAACCAAGGAGATTTTGGAAGCTGCAACTTTGAGTTCAGTACACACCTGTACCAAACACTATCACTTACCACTTTACTCTAAGACTAGGGCTGGCTTCGCCACTGCAGTTTTGCAGGGCCTTCTAACCTCCTCTAACCCTCTATAACTCCTCCACCCATCCATAGCTTTGGGATTCTACCCAAGTGTGATGACTGCAGCAGGGTAACATGATGACCATAGTACAGTTTTGTACCTACCATAAATGTAGATGTTCGAGTGTACACCCTGCTGCAGTCCAGGTTACCCTCCCTCCATCCCCTCTAGTCTAACTGGCTAAATCTCTACAATACCTTCCTGATGTATTTGCTTATAGCTGGAGGGATTTTGTGTTTGTGCAAAAATTACTTAATTTGGTACTAATTACTGACCACCTTTTTTGGGGCACCTGACTTCTGGGGCAAGAAAAACTGAAAAAAATGGCGTCGGATGCATTATATATACCCCTGGCGCACTGACGTCAGGGAAGAAGCGACAGCAACCGACGCCGGATCAAGACTTTGGAATTCCGGCCGACTGTGGGGACCGCCTGACAACAGGATAACCCAAGTGTGATGACTGCAGCAGGGTGTACACTCGAACATCTACATTTATGGTAGGTACAAAACTGTACTTTATCCTCCCGCCGTCATTCTAAAGTTTATCTTTCCTTCTCTATCTTCTGCAACCTATGTGGTGTATTTGCTTGTAGATGAAGGTAAAGTTTATATTGATGCATGTATATTTATATTTATATATATATATATATATAATATTGCTACCTTTTTAGGGGCACCTGACATTGGGGGACAAGAAAAACTAAAGAAAATTGCGTTGGCTGCATGCTTTATACCCCTGACGACCTGACGTCATGGAAGAGAAGACAGCAACCGACGCAGGACCCAAAACTTTGGAATTCAGGCCAACTGAGGGCAACCTGCCAGCAGGTTACCCAAATGTAATGACTGCAACAGTGAATACACTTGAACATCTACATTTATGGTAAGTGTACACAACTGTACTTTCCAACGTGATAGCAGACAGACTAAGCAGGTGTATACAACAACCTCACGAGTGGTCCCTGAGATTTTCAACCGCTGGGGTCTTCCTTGCTGCGACCTCTTTGCGTCCCCGACCAACTACAAATGCAGCAACTATTATGCCCTGATTCCCCCTTTGGGACAGTCACCCACAGATGCTCTATTCCACGATTGGCCCTCAGGTCTACTTTATGCATTTCCACCTCTCACCCTCATTCTCCAGTTTCTGAAGAAAGCCCGCCGGTTGAAGAGCAAAGTAATCCTCATAGCACCATATTTGCCTCGTCAGATTTGGTTCCCCTTCCTTTGGCCTCATCTGCTAGATCAACCATGAATTCTCCATCCAACCCCGCTCACAGCTTGGCTCCTCCAATTCCCTTGATTGCCAGGCAGAATGATCTTTCTTTGCCAATACGTGACATTCTTATTGCATCTCTTAAGTCTTCCACCAGAATTACATATCTCAGCAAGTGGAAAAGATTTACTTTTTGGCTGAAAGAAAAACAGGTAGATCCTTTTTCAGCACCAGTGTTTATAGTACTAGAGTATCTAGCCACCCTATTTCAATCCGGTCTATCAGCCTCTAGGCATTAGAGTTCATTTGACTGCAGTATATAATTTCCATGATGGTGTCCAAGACTCCTCTCTTATGTCACACAAATTATGCAAGACTTTCATAAAAGGCGTGAATCATCTAAAACCCCCTTTTAGAGAACCTGCTCAACCATGGGACCTGTCATTAGTCCTACAAACTTTGACAGTGCCACCTTTCGAACCAGCTTCTTCTTGCAACCTCAAATATTTGTCATGGAAAACCTTGATGTTCATAGTGTTTCACTGTTGCATTCATTACACTTGGGTTATCCTGCTGGCAGGCGAACCGCAGTCGGCCCGAGTACCAAAGTCTTGGTCCGGCGTCGGTTGCTGTCGCCTCTTCCCTGATGTCAGTGCGCCAGGGGTATAAAAGTTGCAACCGACGCCATTTTCTCCAGTCTTTCTTGCCGCGTGGTCCCCGAAGCAAAAGCAGTTCGCAAGTGCCGGTTGGCTGACTCCTGAGATTTTCAAAGTTGAATTTCAGAACCAAAGTCTTCAATAAAGCTACGTACCCCACTGGGGAAACTTTTTTTCTTGCTCCAGACCGATGCCGTCGGAACAACCGATGACCGGAATGTATAAAAAATGCAAAGACAAAGAAAAAGACAGGCATCCGAGGTACAAAACCGACGACGAAGCCTCTTCTAGGCCAGTTGCCAGTTGCCGGTTCGCCGGTGCTCATTGAGGCACTTTCGCAGCCCCTGACACCCGCTACCTCAGAGCCACAGGCCGTAACAGACAGCCACGTGAAGGCCCCGAGGCCTGTGGAAACTCAAGGTATTGCGCCTATGGAAACTATAACCTCAGATGGGTCCGGAGCCGCTGAGCAGGCATCGGCTTCTGAGGGTGTCTTCAGACCTTCACAAATTACAATTAAGGCTACTACAGCAGCAAAGGCAAAGTCAAAACCACCATTAAAGACAAGGAAACAAGTGCAGCATTCTCCAAAACAGTCAGCCATGCCAAAGAAACAGATGCTTAAAATGTCCGAAGACCTTATTACTTTAATCAGGGACTCCCATCCCCCTCCTGACAAAAGGCCTAGGCAAGACGCTGATTATGATTCCTCTGATCAGGTTTCCATTTCCTCTGATTATTCCTCTGATCAGGGCTATTCTCTACCTCCCTATGAGGACTCTGATGCTGAAGAGTCCATTCCTTCGGCCTTACCGCCTGAGGATTATTCTTTTGGGGAAACCCTGCACACCATGAGGGAGCATTTCCATTGGGAGAGCCAGGATTACTCCGAATCCAAGAAAAGGCTCAGAGATTTCTTTTTATTGCCTCAGCACAGGCCCCTGGCTATCCACCCTGTGCTTGATATTATGGATGATGTTTTTTCTGAATCTAGTCTGTCTTCAGATTCTTTACCCCCTGCACCAGTAAAGCCAGACAGGTACTACAGGGTCCCTGACTCTCATAAATTTCTTTACAAAAACCCCGCTGCAGATCCAGAAACAATTTCTCAGGGTCCTAAAGGGGTTAAAGCTTCCACTGCCAAAAATCCTGTCCCCTCAGATAGGGATTCCAGAGCTCTGGATAGATGGGGGGAAAAAAGTTTACACTTCTGCTACTTTAGCTGTAAGAGCTTTAAACTGTCAGTTTCACATGCTTAAATATCAACAGTATCTCATGTCTTTGTTAAAGCAGAAAATGGTTACAAATATAGAAAGTCCTGACAGTAAAGAAATGCAGGATTTATTGCATGCAGTTGAACAAGTGGGAAAGCATACTCTGCAATGTGCTTTTGATTCATTAGAGGCTTCTTGTAGAGCCGCTGTTACAGGCTCAGTTATTCGAAGACATGCTTGGTTGAAAGAACAAAGTTTACCTGAACATGTTAAAGTAAAATTATTGGATGCTCCACTACAGCATGACACTTTGTTTGGTGTTAAGGCAGAAGAATTGTTAAAGAAAATGGAGGATAAAGCAAAGTCAATGCAAACGGTGAAAGATTTCTTACAGGTTCAACCACCTAGATTTAGCAGAAACTGGCCTTCAAAAAATTGGTCCTTTCCAGTGTCAGACAGGCCACAAAGAGGCAGATACAGATGCCCAAGAGGCAGATCTCAGCCCCAAGGCTCCTACAGACCTAAACAATTGGGTGCTTCAGCCCGCACAGGAGGAGAAGAAAAATCACAACCTTATAGGAAACAGTCACAATGACTTCCCTCTGCAAATGCCAAGCTCTTACCAGTTGACAGCACCCCTAGGGGGAAGCTAGCCCTTTTCTCAAAAAATTGGCACATGATCACCCAAGATCAGTAGGTGCTGAATATAGTTTCTCAGGGGTACAGGTTCCACTTCCACACGCTTCCAAAACTAAAAAGTATGCCAAACCTGCCACAAAATCAATGGGCAGAGGCACAAAAACAGATTGCTGCTCTTATGGATATGGGAGCTATTCAAAAAGTTCCACAAGAACAGGGACAAGGATTTTACTCGAGACTTTTCTTAGTACCCAGAAAAGACAAAGCCTGGAGACCAATACTGGACCTGTCGATCCTAAATACTTTCCTGGATGTTCCAAAATTCAAAATGTTAACACTACAACAACTTCTGCCCATGCTGGGCAAGGAGGCTTGGCTAGTTACTTTGGATCTCAAGGAGGCATACCTGCACATCCCAATCAGACAATCGTGCAGAAGATGCCTCAGATTTATTGCAGGCTCAATGCATTACCAATTCTCTGCACTGCCCTTTGGCTTATCTACTGCGCCCAGGGTCTTCACAAAATGCCTGGCACCAGTAATTGCATTTTTCAGACAAAAAGGAATTCAAATATATCCCTACTTGGACGACTGCCTTATTCAAGCAGAGAGCAAGGACATTCTTCTAAAGCACCTGGCGTTTGTAAAAAGATTGCTAATTTGCCTAGGGTACACAGTAAACGAAAAGAAATCAAAACTAGTGCCCTCTCAAGAGATAATATTCCTGGGTACAAGCTTAAATACAACTGCCCAGATGGCTTATCTCACGCCAGACAAACAAAGGCAACTGACTCATTACTTTCAAATGATGGCTACAAAGACCTAGCTCCCTGCAAGAAAAATTCTGCAGGCCATGGGTTTCATGGCATCCTGCATTCTACTAATTCCATATGCAAAACTGCATATGAGGAAACTACAATGGTATCTAAAAAGTGTTTGGACTCAGCATTGTCACAGCCTAGAGACAATCATAACCTTGATCCCCTGCCTACAACAGGAGTTTCGATGGTGGTCCCAGGCCTATCACCACAACAAGGGACAGCCTTTCACCTTCCCTACAGCCAGGCAGACAATAACAACAGATGCATTGGATTATGCCTGGGGAGCACATATGGCAGGAAAATGTATTCAGGGCACGTGGCCCAAGGAACAAATGCATCTTCACATCAATCAAAAAGAGATGCTAGCTGTGCAAAATGTCCTGACAGCCTTCAAGGACCTAATACATCCAGGACAACTATTAATAAAGACGGACAATACCACAGTTATGTGGTACATAAGCAAGGGGGCACACATTCCTACCCCCTATGCAGACAAGCCATGACTTTGTGGAACACAGCACTGACCTACCAGGTACATCTGCAAGCACAATTCCTGCCAGGAACAAAAAATACACTGGCAGATGAACTAAGCAGAAATCTCATGGATCCTCACGAATGGAAGCTAAATCCACAAGTGTTCAACATGATAACAAAGGAATGGGGGCGCCCAGACATAGATCTTTTTGCCTCCCCTCTCAATTGCCAAATACAGAAATTTTGCATAAGGACTTAGAGCATCATGAAAAGTGGATGCTCTATCATTCAGCTGGAAAAACCTGACCGTCTATGCCTTCCCTCCGATGTCTTTTCTCACCAAGGTGCTTCTAAAAGTCAGACAAGAGAGGCCAAAAATTATCTTGATTGCACCAGATTGACCACGCCAGCACTGGTACCCAATCCTAAAGACTTTGTCCCAAGGCCCACCTTGGCCTGTACCTCAAATCCCTCATCTTCTGACACAGCAAAACAATCAGATTCTGCACAGTTAACTCAGAACCTTAAACCTGGCAGCTTGGCAGATAATGTAGCCACTCAGACTGCATCTCTCTAAAGCTGTTATGGATGTAATTTTGGAAGCCAGGAGGCCCAGCACTAGGAAATCTTATGCAGAAAAATGGAAGAGATTCTGTGCTTGGAACCAGGCACAAGGGCTCGACCCACTGGTCCCTAATATACCTCAGATTTTGCAATACTTGACTGAGATGTTGGACAAGGGCCTATCTTTTTCATCTATTAAAATCCATGCCTCTGCCATTTCAGCTCATTACAATGCAGATCCTCCTATTTTTTCACCTCCTCTACTACGACAGTACCTCAGAGGGGCAAAGAATATAAGACCACCTAGAAGAGCACCAGTACCCACTTGAGACCTCAATTTTGTTTTAGAAAAACTAACACTGCCCCCATTTGAACCAGCCAGCACAGCTGACCTTAAATTCTTGTCATGGAAAACTGCTCTGCTCCTAGCAATAACTTCAGCAAGAAGAGTCTCAGAGTTGCAGGCATTGATGGCTGTGGAACCTTTCCTCATTTTTCATCAAGACAGGGTTTCTCTTAGAACAAACCCAACATTCATGCCAAAAGCGGTCTCCAATGTGGCCTTAAACCAAACAATTCATTTGCCTACCTTCTACCCAAATCCCCAGAAGGAAGGGGAAAGACTTCTGCACGCTTTGGATATACACAGGCAGCTACGATTTTACTTGGACAAAACAAAAGCTTTCAGAAAGACTGAGCAACTGTTTGTATCATATGCTGCAGGATCACAAGGAAAGCCTATTACAAAGCAGACTGTCTCCAAATGGATAGGACATTGCATCCGCTTCTGTTATGTACATCATGGCAAATCTGTGCCTAAGGGCATTAGGCCTCATTCTACCAGAGCAGCAGCCACTTCAGCGTCTTTCCTCAGGAGAGTACCAACCAAAGCCATATTAGAAGCTGCATCTTGGAACTCCGTGCACACTTTTACCAAGCACTACCAACTTCCTCTCCACTCTAAATCCAGAGCAGGCTTTGCCACCGCAGTTCTGCAGGGCTTGTTAGCCTCGCCAAATCCAATCTAGACCCAGTCACCCAACCTCAGCTTTGGGATTCTACCCAAGTGTAATGACTGCAACAGTGAAACACGATGAACATAGTACAGTTGTGTACCTACCATAAATGTAGATGTTCGAGTGTATTCACTGTTGCAGTCCAGGTTACCCACCCACCATCCCCCTCTTTGCTGGGACTATTCTGTACTTCTCAACTCTATACAACCTATGTGGTGTATTTGCTTGTAGATGAAGAAAATGTTTATAGTAATATATGCATGGTTGTTTGGCATATTTTTATCTTTTCAGCCTTCCTATCTGGGGGCACCTGACATCTGGGGCAAGAAAAACTGAAAATGGGGTTGGTTGCAACTTTTATACCCCTGGCACACTGACGTCAGGGAAGAGGCGACAGCAACCGATGCCGGACCGAGACTTTGGAACTTGGGCCGACTGCGGGTCGCCTGCCAGCAGGATAACCCAAGTGTAATGACTGCAACAGTGAATACACTCGAATCTACATTTATGGTAGGTACACAACTGTACTTTTTTGGTCGCTATTACTTCTGCAGACATATCTCTGAGCTTCAAGCCTTATGCATCAAGAGTCCATATTTGATTTTTCATAGAGATAGTGTCATTGAGAACTAATCCTTCCTTTCTGCCAAAAGTGATCTCCTGAAATGTCCATTAATCAAACCATTAAATTGCCATTTTTCTTCCCCAATCATTCAAACAAAGAGTATTGCCTACATACCCTAGATATTCACAGGCAAATCCGCTTCTACTTGAACAGGATTAAGGCCTCTCATAAATCAGACTAGTTTATTTTTGGCCTATTCTGGACCTAGATTAGGATGTGCTGTTGCTAAGGTCACATTGGCTAAATGGTTGAAAGACTGTATGTGTGATCTTCATTTATAGACAACGTAATATTCCATTACCTACTACCATAAAGGCTCATTCTACAAGGTCAGTGGCAACTTCTGCTGCCTTCCATGCTAGAGCTTCTTTACATGACATTTGTGCAGCTGCAACTTGGGCTACCCCCTCATGCCTTCATCAATCATTACAAATTGGATTTGGCCTCCAGGGGAAGAGCATCTTTTGGTTCTATGGTGCTCAGGAATGAGAGCCTCCCAGGAATAAAGGTAGATGGGGAATCTGTCCCACACATAAGGAATGAACGAGGATTAACAATATCAGATAAAGAAGTTATGTCTTACCTTAACGTTCCATCTGTATTGTTGATCCTCGTTCAGTCATTACGACCCTCCTTCCTCCTTCTGTGGCTTGTAGTGGATCTCACCATCCGGTTCTATTAGGTCATTTGACCAGAGGTAAGCCTCTACCTTCTTTTGACTTGCAAACTCAGTCTGAGGTAACAGGGAGAGGGGAATTCTGGCTAAGAGTTTTTACCTCTAGAGTTTGTAGCTGACGCGAGCTTGGAAGATGGCCGGCTCGGTTTCGAGGACGGAACCGATACCCACACGTAGTGACTGAACGAGGATCAACAATACAGATGGAACGTTATGGTAAGACATAATTTCTTTTTCTCTACCCTACCCTTTGGGCTGTCCGCTGCTCCGGTAGTGTTC
This sequence comes from Protopterus annectens, assembly GCF_019279795.1. Classification (NCBI taxonomy): domain Eukaryota; kingdom Metazoa; phylum Chordata; order Ceratodontiformes; family Protopteridae; genus Protopterus; species Protopterus annectens. Next base: position 1,316,601,883 of record NC_056732.1, read on the forward strand.
ACAGTGTGTCTAGCTCCTGTGATAGCTCACTATAGACTGTAGGTTATCCATATTTTTCCTTATTTTGATGACTTACTTATTTTTGCAGAGTCTTTATCAAATGCATCCGCAATCTTCCTTTCTCAGGTAAGGGATCTTATACACAGGTTGCAATTCCAAGAGAACCTTCAGAAGTTTTTTCTAACTCCTTTACACAGGATTGTTTTTCTGGGATGCCTGCTGGACACCTCATTACAAAGAGTGTCTTTTCCACAGGAAAAATAGATCTGTATTTAGATTATTTCTGAGGTTTTCCACTCAGACTTCTATCTCAAAGGTAATTTCTCAGGATTATAGTTCTTGCAACTCTTATTCTCATAATACCTCTTGTAAAATTCCACATGAGAAAGATACAATGGTGTCTGAAATCTCTATGGTCCCAGCATCAACACCCATTGGCTTTTCAAATTCCAGTTTTAGGATTTGTAAAAAAGATTGTCTGGTGAAAATGTCACGTTTCTCAGGAGTCTTGGCCTCCCATTGTCCTCCCCTTTTCTAACACTGTCTATCACAACCAAAGCCTCAGACTTGCTTGGGGAGCAGTATCAATGTGCTAGCCACAAAGTTTGAGAGTTCATTTTATGCTCCATTTCTGAGTGACTTGGTTGGCTACTGTCACCTGCATTAGAAGCTGATGTTAAGTGCAAACTTGCAGTTTTCAAAGTACTGTATTTTATTTTTTCTGTTACCTAATTGTTTCACTGAATAGTGTGCTGTGTCTCTCTCTGCAGTTAGTTCCCCACGTATCCTCCCTGTTCTTGTCTTGGTGTTAGTGTTGGTGGCTCTGGAATTGCCCTCTCCTCCTATAAGTCTGTATTTGAACACTCCTCCTGGGTCCATCTCATTTGCTCACTTAACTAAGTACAGTGAGATCATATTCTGAGTCTAGTGTTCACTCTACTTAATACACAGAGAAGATTTGAGAAGGCCAACCCACTTAGGTTCTTCCTTCCGCTCTCCTTGCACTTTACTAATTAAAAAAAGTGCACTTATCTGCTTTTACTTTATTTGTGTTTCCTCCTACTTTATTTTGCGCTTGCCTCCTTTTAAAAGTACTCAATTTTATTTATTCTGCTGCATTTATTACTGCTTGATAGTAGCCTGATTAAATTGTAATGGTTATTCTAAGTCTTTTGGTTTAAGCACTTCGGCTTTATACCAGTTGTTTTACATTAAGAAGGTTTGTGGTCTGCACTGTTGTGGCAGGACAGGTAACTTGCATCCTTCTAAGCTGGGAATTGCTGATTTGAAGGCTCATTGTCTGCTATTCTAAAAGTGTATTAGTTCTGGTTTAAGCACTTGGGCTTCAGGCCAGTTAGTCTACATTAAGAAGGTTTGTGGTCTTCACTCTTGTAGGAGGAGAGGCTGGATTCTGCCTTTCTGAGCTGGGAATTTCTGGTCACAGATTTATTGTCCCTGCTTATTTGAACTGTTTCTTTCTGAAATTGGTGTGCCTTGTTGCTGTAGCATAGACCAGATTCTGGCCTGTTGAATCTAGCTTTGTTTGTATAACTTGAGCACTGATCCAGGCCATCTTTTTTTGGAGAAGGTTCCCCTGCACCCTAGTGGCAGGAGTGTGCAGTTAGAACTTGTCTGATTGAAGACTGCTGTAACAGCGCTCAGTTTTGAGCTTTTTCCTGGTTAATCGGGTAACTTGTTTAAATCAGTTTGTTCGTTTTCTATTGTTATACATACATATATATTGCACTTTATTCATCTGCTTTTACTGTATTTGTGTTTCTTTCTACTTTATTACTAGGGACATTGACTACAACTCTGATCTAAGATATATAACAATAAGTATCCTTTTCTGTGCATTTAAAGTGTTTTTTTGATTGTATCTGCTTTATTTTCTGAAAAAAAATATACTTGTTTCCCGCCATTCTAACCTAGTATAGTCCAGTTTTCAGGTTAGTGCTGAATGCTGGGCTGTGTTACAAGTCTCTGTGTTTGCCCATACCTTACTTGGATAGAAGGAAGTTTCTCTCTTCACCTGTGAGAGTGGGAAGCTTTGAGCAGCCTATCTGTCTCCTCTTTGATTTTTTTCCTTGGAACTAGACAAACTTTCAACTTAAGCACTCAAACCATTCATTTCTCAGCCTGGCACTTGCTCAAAACTCATAGCAAGCACTTATAAACCCTAGCACTAGACCCCCCCTATACTGTACAGAAGGACAAGGCTCCCTATTCGACCTTACCAACCAATCAGTAAAACAGTTCACTGTACCTATCCAGGCATGTCCAAAGGGCAGTTTCAGGTGTACTCTCCAGTCCAACTGGTGAATCTGGGCATTTTGAGGCAATGTTACAACTGCCTCATGTTAACAGACAACCCTCTCCTCCTACCACCAAACACTATAATACATGCGAGAGATGCAGTTATACAACCAAACTGGAGGCTAAGCTCTCTCAACCCAAGACTGGATCAGACAGTCAAGAGAAGAAGGGAAATACTTATATCACACCACCAGTCTCGCATAGACCTATGAAACCAGCACCGGTAAAAAACACACATAAATATACAAAAACATACTCCGAGACTCTAAATAAAAATCTGCAAAAGCAACTGAGACCTCCAAAGCAGACACCCAAGTAAACTCCACCCCCCAACACAAACCATGAAACACATACTTCACAAAACCAGTGTGCCACGCAATCACAGCCCTTAAGGCAAAATAACATACCCAGCACACTAGTAATAGGTGACTCTATAGTCAGGCACACTGACGTCCCACTCACCAGGGTGAACAAAGAGAAGGTTACTGTTAGCTGCCTGTCGGGTGTCAGGATCCGCCACATAACACAAGCACTCTGGTCACTCCAGAACAAGTACAAATACGACTTTGTCATTGTCCATGTTGGTGTGAATAACCTGAGCCGTACCTACCTGGACTACGTGAAAAGAGACATGGAAGAGCTCTCTGATCACGTAGCCCAGGCCGGTATGACCCTGACCCTGAGTAGCATCCTGCCATCACCAAGAATGATACCACGGTATAAAGAAAAAAATGATCATTTTCAACAATTGGCTAAGTTTCTGATGTCATTCAAAGGGGATCCAGTGTCTGTCCATCTGGGATGACATGCTCGACAAGCCACGCTGCTTCACTAGAGATGGCTTGCACCTGTCACCATTAGGCTTTCAAATACTGGCCAAGCCTCTTGCTACCCCCATAGTGCCTTTTTTAAGCGAGGCTCAAAAGACAAACCCACCGCCGTAAATAGCAGAAGTAACAAAAAACTGAGGGTATTGCTACTCAGTGCCAGAAGTCTAAACCTCAGAATGCACACACTCGAGGCACTCCTCAGTATGGAGAAATTTGATATATGTGTCATAACAGAAACCTAGTTTAAGGCTCCAGAGAGCACCCCAGCACTACCAGGCTACAACACATATCATACATTTCGGCCACAGAACCCAGGCCGAAATACAAAAGGTGGGGGCGTATCCATATTCATCAAGGATACCCACACCTCCAGGTTAGTGGCACAGCACAATGCTTTAGAGATCATCTATGTGCAACTAACAACGGGCAAAACTGCAGTTCAAATTGTAGCTTTCTACAGATCACCCACCATGTCCCAGGACCCCCATTCCATGTTTCGGGAAACACTGGGTAACATAAAGGCCCTACCAAACACCCTAATATTGGGTGATTTCAATTACCGAAACATTAACTGGGAGAACTACTCAAGTACTAACTTCCTTGCCCAACATTTCCTAGAATTTATAAACTCAAATGCCCTGGAGCAACTGGTCAACACTCCCACCAGAGGTGACAAGATATTGGACCTGGTCATCACCAACATGGACGACTGGTGTTCCACACTGGAGGTCAACCCCTCGCTGGTTAGATTTGACCATAAACAAAGCACTCTGGATATCCACATTCCGCCCCAACCCCTGGTCAAGGAAACCACCATGAAAAACTTTTCAAAAGCAAACTTCACGTTACTTAAGACTGAGGTGGAAAGTTTCAAAGCCCCCATGCTAAAAGATAATGCTGTCTAAGCTGCAAAATCCTTTACTAATACATTCTACGGGCACCTACAATAATGCATGGATCGTGCTATCCCAAGCAAAACCAAGACTCACTCCTCCAAGAAAAGGAAACCAGTCTGGTGGACCCCTGCCATAAACAGACTATACAACAGAAGGAGGAAACTAGTACAGAAAAGAGCAAAGTCCCAAGAAAGGAAGACATCCCTGATCAGTATCAGGAAGAAACTACGATCCCTCATAAAATCATCCAAGGCTAGCTTTGAAAGAAAAATTGCCAAGGATTCTAGAGATAACCACAAGGCATTCTTTAGCTATGTCAAGAATGTAAGTGGCAATGCTCAGATCTGCTCGGAGTTAGTGCAGAATGGCACAAAGTACACTGAACCGACCGATCGCCAACATCCTGGCAGACAGGTTCAGTGCAAACATCATCCCCCTCTCACCCCCAAAAGGGCCCATAACCATACCAGAAGAATGTAGAGCCACTGAAATCACAGACACTCTGTTAAAACAGCCCTCTCCAAAGCCAAAAATACAGCATCAATGGGACCAGACGGTGTCCCAGGCTGCGTCCTATACGAGCTCAAAGACTAACTAACCCCACACCTAAAAACACTGTTCAAACTCAGCCTCTGCACAGGCTACCTACCCATAGAGTGACGCACAGCAACAGTTATTCTGCTCCACAAAGGTGGAGACGCAACAGACCTAGGGAACTATCGCTTTATAAGCCTGACTAGCTTGGGCTGCAAGGCTGTAGAGCGCATCATCATGGAACTTATTAACAGAGACATTGGGAACCTTCAAACACTGGACCCTACCCAGTTCGACTTTAAGGGCAGATCATGCCTTCTAAACCTGGTGGACTTCTTTGAGACTGTTACCAAGGCTATAGACGAGAGAAAGGTGGTACACACAACCTACCTAGACCTCGCAAAGACCTTTGACACCATTCTCCATTCTGGTATTATAGACAAGCTCACCAGCCTGAACATAAACCACCCTATGTCACAAGATGGGTTGTCAACTGGCTCACAGACAGAACCCACATAGTGAGAGTTGCGAGAGCTAGGTCCGACTCTAAACCAGTTACAAGTGGTGTTCCCCAGGGCTCAGTGCTTGGACTCCTCCTGTTCAGCATATACTTCTCAGAGGTACAGGCAAGCACAGGACTACGGTTGACCAAGTTCTCAGACGACTGCAAACTAGGGACTATAAGTGACTCTCCGGCTGACACCGACATCCTCCAAAAGGGTATCACTGAGACGGATACCTGGTGTCAAAATTATGGCCTCAAGCTAAATGCCAAAAAGTACATAGTCATCGCCTTTGGAAAAAACAAATTACCCACAAACTACCACATAGGTGGTAGTCCCCTAAATTCGGAAGACATAATAAGGGATCTGGGGACCCAAGTAGATAGTAATCTCTTGTTTGATAATCACATTGCCAAAGTGGTTAGAAAATCCTTCTATGTGGCTCACCTAATCACAAAAGGGTTCACATCCAGATCAAAAGAGGTCATTGTGACCCTGTACTCATCAGACCCATCATAGAGTACAACTCCCCATTTTGGATGTACCTTTCAAGACACCTGCAACAACTGGAAAGACCACAGAAGTACCTTACCAAGAGGATCACTGGCCTCAAACAGATGCCCTATGCAGCTCGACTGAAGAAACTCCAGCTGTACTCGGTTGCATACTGCCTACTCGCAGGGTGATCTCTGCCTGACATACAAGTCCATGTCCAACCCAGAATTGATGGACATGCTCCACCTAAAGAAAATCATATCCCCTCGAGCCGCATGCTCTAGGGATCTAAACGTCACCACAACAATAAATAGGACGTGCTGGAGAGAGAGAGAGAGAGAGAGAGTCCTGTCCCAGAGACTTCCCATGCTTTGGAACAAGATTCCAGTCTACATTAGGCAGAACTCTTCACTAACACTCTTCAGGAGAAACCTTGATGAGTGGATAGGAAACTAAGTTTACCCCAGGGAACACTTCAGTGGCTCTGCTGGACAGAGGCACAGGGAACTAATCCTAAGGGGGTGGGGAAAGCCAACACATTCTGGCTAGACTTATAAATGCTGTCGGGAAGATAGCCTAGTACCTACCTATGAACCTATAAAAGTGCAGGGTCTTTGGAATAGAAAAGGCAGACCAAAACACATCAACATAAAGCAGATGTTGACTATTATGAATGTTCTTAACTCTCTGAATCATTTGTTGTCCCCATGACCACTTCAGGTGTTTACAGGCAACACCAGAGTGATGTGGTACATAAAACAAGGGGGAACCAGATCTTACCCCCTGTGCAGACTAGACACAATTACATGAGATATGGCTTTACAGCAAAATCTCTCTCTCCAGGAATTTTGCCTTTATCAGAGCAAAATTGTGTGGCAGGTAAGTTGAGCAGGACCAGGACATGACCCAATTCATTTTCCATTCAAGAGGGTATCTTCCAAGATTTGACCATCTGTGGGGAATATCTGAAGGAGATCTTTACCTTCTCTCTAAACAGTCAATTGGCAAAACCCTGTTCCAGGACTCCATGTAAAAATGCTGGCGTGTTTTCTTTTCCTTGAACAGAAATTTTCCTGTCTAGTTTTCTAGTCTGTCCACATATTTTTTCCTGTCTAGTTTTCTAGTCTGTCCACATATTTTTTCCTGTCTAGTGTTCTAGTCTGTCCACATATTTTTAAGGTTACTTCTGAAGTTTCAGAAGGACTCCCCCAGAGATGCATTATTTATGGAACCAGCACAGCCTTTCTTGAGCTGGCTAAGTATATTCATGATAAACTTTTATCCTGACAGATTTGTAGGTGCAATATTATTGGACCTGTTGACAGGTTTCAGTACTGTATTAACATTAAATTTGTCTCTCGGGCACAGGCTTCTCACTATGTGCTATTGAATGGTTCCAGCAGCTACATAGAGTACGTAACACAATGGTTTGTTGCTGCTGTATACTCCAGAGCTTAGATGTTCCTCGTGTTTCACTGTTGCAGTCATCGCACTTGGGTTATCTGCCTACAGGTAGCCCTCAGCCGTCCCGAATACCAGAGACTTAGTATTTCTGCGTCGGATGCTGTTGCTCCAGGACTGACGTCAGGTCATTAGGGGTATAAAAACAGGCAACCGATGCCATTACATCAGGCTTTCGTGCCAAGGAGCCCGAAGCAGTTTGCAAGTGCCGGTCGGCCGCTACCTGAATTTTCGTGTACGAATTGAATAATCCTGAAATCTTCTAAAGCGAAGTACCCCGTTGGGGATCCTTTTTTCTTGCTCTAACCGATGTCAGAAAAAGTTAACAATTGTCTTGCCTGTGGAAAGCAAATACCTCACAGAGATTTTCATTCTTTACTGCGTCACCTGTTTGACCACAGCATACCTTGCTGTCAGTTTTGTGCCTTGTTTAACGCCAGAACCATACATAGTCGGGCTCTCTTTTTTGCTAAATTCTTTCACTCTCGATCTCTGTATTCTGAAATGGCTTCGGTAAGCCATCTGACTACCGATCTTCCGAAAAAAATGTAAGGATAAAGACAGACACAGACCGCATAGGTCCAAAGCTGCCGACAGTGCTTCTGTTAAGCTAGTCACCAGTCCACCGGTACTCAGTGAGGGGCTTTTGCAGCCCCTGATGCCCGCTTCAGTGGATTCACAGGCCTCTACCCGAGACCCATTCGGAGTCCGGTATGCCGCGAGACTCTTCAACTATGGAACCTGTGGATGTCTCTACCTTGGATGGGTCCGGACCTGCTGTGTATGCACTGGCTTCTGAGGCAGTTCTTCGCTCAACCAATGTTCGACTTAAACCGACGACTTTTTTAACCAAAACTACTGAGTTTCTTAGGCCCAGAGTATGCACTATACCTAGAAAACAGACGACCAAAGCGCATGCACCTGCTCCCATGCCACAAAAACAAATGCTTAGAATGGCAGAAGACCTTATTACGCTGATTAGGGGAAGTGAGCCTTCCCCTGCGAAGAGAAAAAGGCACCAGTCCCCCTACAGCTTCTACAGATCAGGAGTCCGATGACTCTGAGATTTCTGATTATGAAGACTTGCCCTTATCTGCTTATGAGGATTCAGATGCAGAGGAATCCATTCCCTCTGCCTCCCCTCCAGAGGGTTTTTCTTTTGGTGAAACCTTGCATACCTTAAGAGAGCATTTCCACTGGGAATGTCAAGAATATCCTCAGTCCAAAAAGAGACTTCCTAGAGTTGCCTTAGCACAGGCCTTTAGCAATACCCCCTGTCCTGGATGTTGATGATGTTTTTATGGAATCCAGTCTTACTCCTGACACTTTACCTCCTGCCCCTAGGAAGCCAGACAGGTACTACAGAATACCTGACACTCACAAATTTCTTTTCAAGAATCCTACTGCTGACCCAGAGATCATTTCCCAGTGGCCTAATGGTATCAAGGCTACTACAGCCAAGAATCCCACCCCTTTGGACAGGGATTCCAGAGCTTTGGACAGATTGGGTAAGAAGGTATATACCTCTGCAACTCTTGCTATTAGGGCATTGAATTGTCAGTTTCACATGCTGTAGTACCAGCAGCATATTATGGAACTTATTAAACAAAAAGTGGCAACCTTTACAGACTGTGCAGGAAATAAAGAATTGCAGGAGCTAATGCACTCTGCAAGCCAAGTCAGTAAGCATACTTTGCAGTATGCCTTTGATGCCCTAGAAGCATCTTGCTGGGCAGCACACTAGATCTGTACTGAGAAGACATGCTTGGCTCAAGCAGCAGACCTTGCCAGACAATGTCAAATCAAAGTTACTAGACATTCCTTTGAACAAAGACGGTTTGTTTGGCACCAGTGCAGAAGAGGTTCTTAAACAGATGGAAGAAAAGAAGCTAAGTCTATGCAGATTGTTAAAGAATTCTTGCAAGTGCAACCCCCTAGATTCAGTAGTCATTGACCTTCCAAACACTGGTCCTTTCCAGACCACTGCAGGCCTTCTCAAACCAGACCCAGGGGGAAACAGACCACCCAGACTAGTCTCAAGGGTATGCAGAGATCTAAGCAATGGAGTGCCCCCACCCCCTAAAGCAGGGAGTAGTAAGCCACCTCCTTACAGACAAAACTCACAATGACTTCTTTACTCCACTCCCCAGCCCTGCCCAATTGCTTGTGCCCCTAGGGGGAAAACTTGCCCTTCATGCAAAAAATTGGGTGTCCATCACACAGGACTGGTGGGTCCTCAACATTGTATACCAGGAGTACCAATTTTATTTCCATTCACTGCCAACCCCAAGCGGGTTTCCAGACCTTCCTCCAAACCAGTGGGCAGAGGCTCAAAGCCTAGCTTCCCTGCTCAATGTCAGAGCTATTCAGTTGGTTCCAGTAGAACAGAGGGGTCAAGGATTCTACTCCAGACTCTTCCTGGTACCCAGGAACGAGGGCTCTTGGCACCCAATCCTGGATCTTTCAATTTCCAACACCTTCCTGGTGGTACCAAAATTCAAAATGCTTTCTCTGCAACAGCTTTTTCCTATGCTAGCCAAGGATGCCTGGTTAGTCACCCTAGACTTAAAAGAAGCCCATCTCCCTAAGGGAGTCATGCAGGAAGTATCTGCGTTTCAGGGCAGGATCTGTGCATTATCAGTTCTCTGTAATTTGGCTTATCTACTGCGCCCAGAGTTTTCACAAAATGCTTGGCTCCAGCCATTGTGTACTGCAGGCAGAGAAATATCCAAATTTTCCCATACTTGGACTGACTGCCTGATTCAGGCGGACAGTCAGGAATTGCTGTTGCAGCACCTGACATTTGTGAAACACCTTCTCACTTCCTTGGGGTACACCATCAACGAAAAGAAATCAAAACTGTTACCCAGTCAAAAGATTGTATTCTTGGGAGCAAGCTTGGACACAACATCCCAGATGACATTCCTCACTTCAGAAAAAACAGTCTATCTGACAGCCTACTTCAAACAAATGGCCACAGAACCAGCTATCCACCAGAAAAAAACTGCATACCCTAGGGTTCATGGCCTGATGTATACTGCTAATTCCATATGCAAGACTGCATATGAGGAAACTTCAATGGTACTTAAAAAGTCTTTGGTGCCAAGATTCTTAGGATCTGGTAATGGTCATTCCTATCATACCCTAAGGACAGAGTTCCTTTGGTGGGCAGAAGCATGCTACCACAACAAGGGACTGCCTTTTTCTCAACCCCACGCCGCCCAGACCCTAACCACAGATGCATCAGACTATGCCTGGTGAGCACACATGGATGGCAAACTCATTCAGGGCCACTGGATCCCAAGTCAAATTCATCTGCGCATCAACCAAAAAGAGATGCTAGCTGTGCATAACACCCTGACAGCTTTCAGATCCCTACTCTTTCCAGGACAAGCGCTAATAAAAACAGACAACACCACAGTTATGTGGTACATAAACAAGCAGGGGGGAACCCACTTCTACCCACTCTGCAGGTTAGCCATGGCCCTGTGGCACACTGCCTTGGACATGCAAGTCCATCTGCAAGCTCAGTTCCTGCCAGGCAAACAAAACTCACTGGCAGACGACTTAAGCAGCAATCTGCTAGACCCACATGATTGGCAATTGGAGCCCAGCACTTTCAACCTTCTGATTCAGAAATGGGGGACCCCAGAGGTGGATCTCTTTGCCACCCCCTCCAACCACCAGCTCAGCAAATTCTGCACCTGGAATCCTCACAGTAGGGCCTGGAAAGTGGGTGCCCTATCTTTTCAGTCGGCAAATCTCTCAATCTATGCCTTTCACCCTCTGCCCCTTCTCTCAAGAGTATTACTCAAGATAAGACAGGACAGACCAAGGACAATTCTGATTGCCCCAGACTGGCCACGCAAGCAATGGTACCCATTCCTGTGCAGCCTGTCACCGGTGCCCCAGACTGGCCATGCAAGCAATGGTACCCATTCCTGTGCAGCCTGTCACCGGTGCCACCCTGACATCTACACCAGAACCCAACTCTGCTCTCTCAGCAGGAGAGACAGATTTTGCATCCACAACTGCAAACCCTAAATCTTGCAGCCTGGCTTATTCCTTGAATTCTCCCCCAGCAACCATAAGCAAGCAGGTGCTGAACATCATTCTTGAAGCCAGAAGACCCAGTACAAGAAAATTCTATGTTGATAAGTGGAAAAGGTTCTGCTCCTGGATTCTATCTAAAGGAGAGGACACAACTCTGCCCTCCCTGTCTCTAATCCTGGATTACTTAGTCCACAAAGCCCTGTCCTTCTCCTCCATTAAGATACATGATACATGCCTCAGCCATTTCGGCTCATTACAACACTGAGCCACCTCTCTTCTCACACCCTCTTATCAAACAGTTCCTAAGAGGGGCAAATGACTTAAGGCCACCAAGGAGTGCACCCACCCCTGCTTGGGACCTTAACTTTGTACTGGAAAAGCTCACACCTCCCCCCTTTGAACCTGCTGCATCAGCAGACTTAAAATTCCTCTCTTGGAAAACAGCCTTGCTTCTGGCCATCACTTCAGCTAGAAGAGTGTCTGAGCTACAAGCACTTATGGCTGTGGAACCCTTCATTATTTTCCATGCTGACAGGGGTTTCCCTCAGGACTTACCCTTCCTTTGTGCCTAAAGTGGTGTCCAGTGTGGCTCTCAACCAATCAGTCCATTTGCCAACTTTGATCCCTAATCCTCAAAATAAAGGGGAAATGATCCTGCACTCCTTGGACTTGCACAGACAGTTCAGATTCTACCTCGATAGGACTAAGCCCTTCAGAACATCTGACCAGTTCCTAGTCAGCTTTGCAACAGGAGCAGAGGGCAAGGCCATTTCAAAACCATTTCCAAATGGATAGCACACTGCATCCATTTCTGCTACAAGCACCATGGGAAGCCAACCCCTCAGGGAGTCAGAACACATTCCAATAGGGCAACATCTACCTCTGCAGCTTTTCTCAGGGGAGTCCCAACAAGGGACATCCTGGAAGCTGCTACCTGGAGTTCAGTACACACCTTCACCAAGCATTACCACCTGCCTATCTTTTCCAAATCCAGGGCAAGTTTTGCAACAGCAGTCCTGCAAGGCATACTAGCCAGCCCTAACTCTTCTTGACTGCCTCCACGCTTCTTCAGCTTTGGGAATCCATCCAAGTGTGATCACTGCAACAGTGAAACATAAAGAACATAGTACAGTTGTGTACACTTACCGTAAATGTAGATGTTTGAGTGTATTCACTGTTGTAGTCCTAGTTTCCCTCCCTCCAGCCACCTGTTTTTTTCTCTCTCTCCTCTCTATGGCTATTACTCACCCCTTTCAGGGGTATTGGTATTTACTTTTTACTGGTGGTATTTTCCCCACCATAACTTATCTCCCTATTTGGGGGGCTCCTGACATTTGGGGCAAGAAAAACTGATGTAATGGCGTCGGCTGCCTGTTTTTATACCCCTGACGACCTGACGTCAGTCCTGGAACGACAGCATCCGATGCAGAAATACTAAGTTTCTGGTATTTGGGCCGACTGAGGGCTACCTGCAGGCAGATAACCCAAGTGTGATGACTGCAAAAGGGAATACACTCTAACATCTACATTTATGGTAAGTGTACACAACTGTACTTTTTTTGCCCTCTACTTTTCACCAAAATTCTTTGAACAGTATGGCATTTGGAGTGGGTAATAACAAATTCAAGTTTTGTGTAGATGACTCCATAGTTGTCTTGGCAACCTTCTCAATACCAACCATAATCAAACTCCCCCCACTTTTAACAACTAAGATTGTTGACATTACTCTGAATAATCAGCTTAATTTCATCTTTAATGTGTACAATGTCTTCTTTCAACTTTTCCTGGTTAGGGGTCGCCACAGCGGAACTCCGGTTCGCTAATGATTGGCAGTTGATTTGTACGGTGTTGAGTTGCCAGCTCGACGCCCAACCTTCAAAGAAAGCACTCCCAATTCATGCACGCACCTACCTGCATGTCTTTAGACATCACTTGACCACAGGGAGGGCATGTAGACTCCACACAGAAGGTGCTCCAGCCGAGAATCGAACGGAAGAACCTCTTGCTGTGAGGCAACAACGCTAACCGCTGCACCACCATGGCCTTTCCATCTTTAATGTGTACAATACAATTGCAAAGTCATTCCTTCTACACTTTGTCACTTTAGTCCTTTCAACTCATTAATTACTTAGCCTCACCATTTCAAAGCAAACTGAGGAAAGTATGTATTGGGATTACCTGTTTTGCTTCTGGGAACAGTAGTTACCCCCCCCCCCCCACTGCCTTCTTCTACATAATTTCTGCTACCATGACTGTGACCACTACCTCACTTCTGAACAATAAAGTCTAGACTTGCAAACTTCTCTGCTACTGCAACTATCCATCTCTCTTTAAGGTTGTTAGTTAGGAAGTGCCTAGATAACCCACTCTGCAGCTGGTCCATGTTCCTATGTCCTTCAGTGAATTTGGTGACTCGGTGTTTTATACCTCCACTGATGCAGTTTGGAATAAGCTCCCTCCCAAGATAAGAATTGCCAGAGATTGAGCCATTTAAATCCCTTTTAGGCTGTCAGTTCAGCAGTAGTTGGATATGCAACCTGTGGGATGGCGTGAATGCTTCACTGTGTTACCTAGCCATCTGTATAGTGTATGTAGTGCTGCTACTGTGCAGCTCTTGGTCTTACCACCAGACCTAAGTCAGCTTCAGGATCAACTTTGTGCCCATCACTTTATACGTTATAAACGTAAATAAAATAAGTGAATCATTTTACAAGCGAAACACTTAAAAGTAGTAAAACCCCAACAAAAGACAAATATTTAATTTTTGAATATAAACAGTATGACCGTATCACTGAGTACTAAGTACTATATCACGTCTTGTTCATGTACTTGTAATTTGTCAATGTTTGCTTTAGAAAATGTACTGCTTATAACACGTGTAACTTTACGGTCTTATTTTACTTTATTTGGGACTATGTTATGTACATTATTTTCAACTATATCTTACTATAATCTCAATAAGACGTGTCTGTTGTAATCTGTTGTTTTCTTGTTTCTTGGAATCTTCAGCTAGACATTCTGTGTTAAATACAGAACTGTGCGTGTGTGTCTATATATATATATATATATATATATATATATATATATATATATATATATATATATATATATATATGTGTGTGTGTATGTATGTATATATATATATATATATATATGTGTATGTATGTATATGTATGTATATATATATATATATATATATATATATATATATATGTGTGTGTATGGGTCTACTGCTTTTCATCGAATACCACTTATTCGAAAAAGAGCAGTAGACCGCTCAGTTACACAAAAGTGCACTTAATTCGAAAGTGCACTTTCACAAACTCAGCTTCTACGAATGGATCGCACCACAGTGGAGGACAGCAGGGAAAACATGCTATGTCCTCCACTGTGGTGCAGTAGTTACGGACCTTAGGGTTAGGGCACGGGTCATGGTAAGGGGATAGCTAGTAGGGCTATCCCCTTACCATGACCCACGCCCTAACCCTAAGGTCAGTAATCATCCATGACCCGTGCCCTAAGGTCCGTAACTACTGACTAAAGTCAGTAGCAGCCCGTTCGCTGAAACGGGTTTTGCGAAAGTGCACTTTTGCGTAACCCAGGGTCTACTGTGTGAGTTCGAAGCAGTGTATTTTCGAACTTGTACAGTAGACCCATGTGTATATACATATATTATATATATATATGTGCATACAATTATCCAATGAAACTTCAGAATGAAAAAACGAAAAAAGATTGATAAAAAAAAAAGGCAGAGAGAAATATTTTATGCTGGGGCAAGCCCCCCTTCACCCCCTGCTTTTTCTATACCAACTCCAAGATCGCATAGTAGTGAGGAGAGAGGAAAATTCCCACTCCCCAATGTACCTCAATATTGCACAAACCTTAGCCTGCATTAACAGAATGCACTTTCTTAAGCTGGCAAATGAGCATTTGCTATTTTGAATGTCTGACCAGTCCAACTACAGCCATATTATACACGCATGAATAGATGCATTAATAAATATATATATTGTTTGTGTGTGAGGA
The DNA here is from genome assembly GCF_019279795.1 of Protopterus annectens. Taxonomy (NCBI): domain Eukaryota; kingdom Metazoa; phylum Chordata; order Ceratodontiformes; family Protopteridae; genus Protopterus; species Protopterus annectens. Next base: position 1,316,617,000 of record NC_056732.1, read on the forward strand.
TATGTCTATTTATATTGGATCTGCTGTTATCCTAAATGTGAATGTATACATGTTATGTTTGTGTGTTTCTGTGTCTTTGTGTACACCCATTATATATTCTATGGTGTAGGTTGTGTGAACATGGGCTAACTTGTTCCTTAAACCTGTATTTCATTAAGCGCACGCAAGACCTCCATGTATTGTTGACTCGTTTTTTTTCTTTGTTGTGGTACTATTGACTCCAGTTGGTTATGGTAATTGTTCAGTGTACTACTAATTAGGGTTTTTAGATAGTTTGCATAGGCTTTTGCATATGAATTCATCTTTATATCTTATTTTTTTCTTTGGCCCATTAATGGTTTTTAGCGAAGTTTATGTTAGGATTAGTTTTATAGTGAAATTATTTTTAGTTAGTTTGTACAGTTAGAGTTAAGTCATTCTAGTAAAGCATACTACTGATCTATTTGTTGTAGAGGCTAGTTTGTAGGCAATTTTAGATTTGCTGGTAATGCCATTTTCTAGCTGGCTAGTTGAAGTCTGTGTTCTTTTTTTTTGCTTTTTATTTTCTCTCGCTTCATGTTGCAATTCTGGTTTGTTTTATACTACTACACCTTAATTTCTCTAATCTGGCTAAAATTTCTGTAAATATTAAGTTGCATCTATTTTTAATTAATTTTGTGATATTATGTCTAATTTGGTATAGTTACCTAAACTACAAATGTTTTTGCAATGTTTTTGAATATTGTAAAATTATTGTTCTTGAAATGTTTTGTAGCTTTTCCCTTACCTTGTTGCATAAAATGAACACCTTCCCAGTTGAACTTTCTCTGTAATCAAATGTCAGTAACTAAATTTATTAAGTACATTTTTGTGCTAATTTTTATTTATTTGATATTTGTTTACTGGGATAGTCCGATTGGCCAGATGCCCATTTTCAGTAGAGGCCCAGGGATAAAAGTTCCATTACATACAAAAAAAAAAAAATTACATAGACAAGGTTGATACAAAGTAAAATTGTCAAAGATACAAATGGCTATATCTTATACATAGAAATAATAAAAAAAAAAATAAATAAAATAATAATTAATCAAGGCATTTCTATATGGAGGGAAAAAGGATATGCTTGGAGTATGGAGAATCAGATGAAAAGTATATAACAGTATGTAGTTCGAGAAGGATAATTAGGATGATAAAAGGTGAAGTAGGTAGGAGGTTTAGAGAGAGAGAGAGATAGGAGGGTAGGGCTTTTAAAGGAGAGGAAAGGTGAGATGAGAGAGATTATTTCAGAAGGAAAAGGGGAGGTGTGCAGTACGGGAATGGTGAAGATCAGGCAGGAGGTATAAGAGAACAAAGCCAAGAGTTGGCTAGGTGGACTTTGAGAAGTATTTTGAACTGTGTGGGACTGGTATTGGTTAGGATATACTGGGGGGCTGAGTTCCAAATCTTGGAGATCTGATTTGAGTAGAGAGAGTCGCAGTAGTTATTAGATTTTGTGACTTGTAGTAGTAATCTGTCAGAGGATCTCTGGTGTCTGTTATTACTTGTTGAGTTGGTAGACTATGCCATGGGCTATTATAAGCTGGTTAAATATTAGGAGGTTTGGTAGCTCTATCCAGTTTAATTGGCATAGTGCAGTGCAATGATGATATCTGTTTGGGGACTTGGAGGCAAATCTGTCGATTTTATTATAGCAAGCCTCTGGTTTTGTTAGGTCAGTTTTCTTAAAGTTGGTAAAAATAGGAGGTGCATAAAGTAAGTAAGGTAGAGAGTGAGTGAGTCCTGGCAATACATTTTCTTGTGGAGTCTGTAAGGAAAGGTTTGACTCTATATAGAGAGACAATTTATTTGAACTTTTTTATTATTAAGGACAGATATTTATCAAATTTCATTTTGTCAGTTGTAACCCCAAGTAACGTCATATGTGAAACTGCAACTATAGAGGTGTTACTGGATGAGTATATTTGAAAGGTGGACAAAGGGATCTGAGGTGGTGTTGTTTAAAGAGCATTCACTTAGATTTTTTGGGATTGAGAATTTAGTTGAGAGTCTGAGAGCCAAGATTCAACAGCTGAGAGGGACTCCTGAGTAATATGTTGGAGTTGTGAGAGTGAGGGTGCTGCACAGATAATGGAGTTATCTGCATACTATATGATTCTGACAAGATGGGTGGCGGTATGGAGCTTGTTGGTGAAGTTGGTGAATAAGAGTAGGCCTAGGATAGAGCCCTGAGAACACCTAATGTGACAGGTAGTAGAGAGGAGGGAGTAATCATGTTCCCATTTGACAGCTTGTCTATCAGATATGTAGTTTTGGAACCAAGAGAGACCAGAGTGGCTTAGCTTTAGTGCGAAAAGTTCATTGAGCAGTTTTTGGTGGGATACTGTATCAGATGCTTTAGACATGTCTAGGAAGATGGAAGAAACTAGCTGTCCATTGTTTCTGAACTGGTTGATTATATTTGTGAAACTTCAAAGGGCTGTAGTTGTAGTTGTACTATGGTCTGGTCGGCAGCCATGTTGAGAATTTGTAAGAAGTTTATTGGCAAGTAGGTAGCTCATAAGGTAGGAACGTGTGCATTTTTCCAATATTTTTGATAGGGTAGAGAAGATAGCATTTGGCCTGTAGTTGGAGAGAGCTGTGAAGGTTCCTCCTTTATGTAATGGTATGATGTGGGATGTTTTCCAGATTTTAGGAAGGTATTGTTTTGTTATGGAGCAGTTGATTAGTATGGAGATTGGATAGAAGATAGCGTCAGCAGCTATTTTAAGATAATCAGAAGGTAGATTGTCAGCAGCGAGGGAGGTAGGTTTGAGTTTGTTGAGCAGTCTTTTTTTATAGAGCTGGTTTGTACTGGTTGGAAGGAGAAGGCATTGGTTGTTTCTTTTGTGCCATTGGGAATGGTTAGCGGGGTGTTTTTGGTTAGAGTTAAAATAGAGTTAGTAAAGTAGGTGTTGAATTGTGAAGCTATATGTCTGTGTAGTGTTGGTTGTGGTAGGTTCTGTGGTTGATGAGTGACCAGATTGTAATAGTTTGACAGTAGCCCAACATTTTTTAGTTTTTTTTGCATTTTTGTTGGGTTGTAATATAGTAGGATTTTTTTGTCATTTTTGGCTATGTTCTTTAGTTGCCAATAGTTGCATAGGATGGTTTGGTTTCTGTTAGACTGGTATTGTAACCAAGCTTTGTCTCTGGTTTGAGTAACTGCTTGGTTTCTGTTGTAAGCCAGGGAGCTTACTTTGACTTTAATAGTTCTAGGAGGAGGAGCTAGACTAATATGTCCAGGAATGTTTATGCAACGGCTACGTCAAGGGAAGTGACACTGTATGGGTCCAGTCACAAAGTTTGGAGGGTGGCTAGGAATATTCGTGGTGAGAAGTGTTTTCTGTTGCAAGTGTGTATATATGAAGTATTTTTGGCAGGATATTATTGTCTGAGCAAGTAAATTGGTAAGTAGTCCCCTATGGTGTCTGGGATTCAGCCTGACTGGTAGGAAGATGAGGTTTTACTTGTTAAATCCAGTCTAGTATTGATTGTATGTTGGTGTTCTAGTCAGTTCTAGGTGGGGATTGACTTAGTTGAGAGAACCCATGCAAGTTAATGAAATTTGTAGGGTTGTCCGAGGTACAGGTTTGCCAATCAATATTGAAGTCCCGCATTATTATGGTTTCCTGGGGAAATGTTTGGGATGACCAGGATGGTGGGTTTATTTCCAATGGGAATGTAGACTGCTATAATGGTTTTGCATTTTTGGCATTAATTTCAAATCTGCTAATTAGAAGCTCGGTGTTATTGAATTTTTGGGGTTTGTTTCTAGGTGTTTGAGTGAGTTCTTATAAATAATGTCTGTGACCCTGCCTCACTTGGTAAAACTATTCTGTTGATGTCATATCCTTGGGTTAGTATTTAACTATTCTTTGAGGTTTTAGCCAAATACAGTAATACGAACACATGTTTTTCAAGGGATTTAGTTTAAGTGGGTAGTGTTTTTTGAATGGGTTATATGTATGGATTTTGTGTGTGAAATTATTTTTTTACATTGTAACTGAATTGGAAATGGCAGACAGTGTTTTATTTGTTATAGCATTTTATTCTTATATGAAAGCTTTTATTTAATTAATTTATTTATTTACAGTTTGTTTGCCAGGATAGTCCATTGGGCTGAGAGCACCCATTTTCAATGGAGTCCTGGGGAGAAAATCTCCAGCAAGGTTAAACAAATGAAAATGGATCGTGCTATCCCAAACAAAACCAAGACGCTATCCTTCAAAAAAAGGAAGCCAATCTGGTGGTCCCCTGCCATAAACAAACTGTACAACAGAAGGAAGACATTGTTGCACAAGAGAGTAAATTCCCATGAGTGGAGGAGCTCCTTGGTCAGCCTCAGTAAGAAGCTGAAATCCCTTATAAGATCCTCCAAAGCTAGCTACGAAAACAAAATCGCCACTGATTCCAAGGACAACCACAAAGCATTTTATAGCTATGTCAAGAATCTCAATGGCAACACCCAGATCTGCTCTGAGTTACAGCACAACGGCATGAAAATTACAGAACCAACTGATATTGCCAACATCCTGGCAGATAGGTTCAGTGCTAACTTTACCCCGCCCTCACCCCCTAAAGGGCCCATATCTGTACAGGAAGAATGCAGTGTCCCTGTAATCACATGTATGCAGGTAAAAGCTGCACTCTCTAAAGCCAAAAACACAGCATCCATGGGACCGGACAACATCCCAGGCTGCATTTTACACGAACTTCAGAACGAACTGGCTCCTCACCTAAGCACCATGTTCAATCATAGCCTCACATTAGGCTTTGTGCCCACTGAATAGCGTACAGCAACAGTTATTCCACTCCACAAAGGGGCAGCCACTACTGATCTCAGGAACTATCGCCCTATTAGCCTGACGAGCCTGGTTTGCAAAGCCATGGAACGTATCATCATGAAAGTCCTAAACAAAGACATTGGTAACCTCCAAACTCTGGATCCTACCCAGTTCGGGTTTGTGAAAGGCAGATCATGCCTCCTGAACCTGATTGACAACTTTGAGGCAGTCACCAAAGTCATGGATGAGGGTAAGGTGGTTCACACAGCCTATCTTGACCTCACCAAGGTTTTCGACACCATCCCCCATTCTGGAATTATAGCTAAACTCACTTAACAAGGTATAAATTCCTACGTCACAAGATGGGTTGCCAACTGGCTCACTGACCGAACCCACACTGTAAAAGTTGCAGACTCCAAATCTGACCTAAAACCAGTGACAAGTGGAGTAACACAGGGATCAGTCCTGGGACCTCTCCTGTTTGGTATCTACTTGTCTGAAGTACAGGCTAACACAGAAGGCCTCTGGCTAATGAAGTTCGCAGATGACTGCAAACTAGGAACTGTATGAGTCCCCAAATGATGTGGAAATCCTACAGAAGGGCCTTGCTGAGACAGATGCTTGGTGTCAGAGCCATGGCCTCAAGCTGAATGCCAAAAAGTGCATTGTCATCCCCTTTGGTTAAAACTCTGTACCCATGAACTACTACATAGACAGCAGTCTACTTAACACCGAATGTGTGATAAGAAACCTTGGGACCCAGGTGGACAGTAGTCTGTACTTTGATAGTCACATTGCCTCAGTAGTCAGGATGTCCTTCTACATGGCACACCTCATCATAAAAGGGTTCTCATCCAGGAAAAAAGAGGTCATTGTTCCCCTCTACTCGACACTCATTAGACCCATTATAGAGTACAACACCCCTTTTGGAATGTACCTCACAAGACATCTGCAGCAGCTGGAAAGGCCACAGAAGTACCTCACAAAGAGGATTACTGGCCTCAAACAGATGCCCTACACTGACCCGTCTCAGTAAACTTCAGCTTTACTCCGTAGCGTATCGCCTACTCCGAGGTGATCTCTGCCTAACATATAAAGCTATGTCAAACCTAGAGCTGTTGGACATGCTACACCTAAAGAAATCCCAATCCCTCCGAGCTACACACTCTAGGGACCTAAACCTTGTCACCACAATAAACAGGACATGCTGGAGGGATAGATTCCTGTCACAGAGACTTCCCATACTCTGGAACAGGCTACCCATCTATGTCAAGCAAAGTTCTTCATTAGCACTCTTCAAGAAAAATCTTGATGAATGGATGGGAAATAAAAAAATACACCCCGGGGATCACTTCTGTGTCTCTGCTCGACAGTGGCACAGGAAAATAACTTTCTTGGGTGGCTTAAGCCAGGGAACCTTGTTGACTAAGCTGACCTAGGCCCTCGGGCCAATAGCGTAGAGACCTACCTATGAACAAAATGTTACATAGTTTAAAAATTTGTAGTATGCAATAAAGTTAAAAGATTTCTTAAAAAAAACATATAATGTTATAAAATTCTGTACAGGGCAGACAAAGGTAGTATAAATATATCAGTAGCTATACATGGTCTAGAATAGTAGAGGCAATGAACTTCACAAGTCAATGTGTAAAAAAAAAATTCATTTTTAGGTGGTTGATTTTTTAAGTGTGTAGTGTTGGGGGGGATTTTGTGTGAGTTTGGTTTGTGCAGTTGTTTTTTGTTTTTACATTGTAGTGTGGTATAAGAATATGAACAATGTTTCTGTTTATTTTTGCATTTTATACTCTGTGTATATTTGATTGTTTTTGGTGGTTTTTTGGTGGTTCAGTGGTGTTTTTAGGGGCAGAGTCTGTTATGGCAGCTAAGGGTATGTGGTAAGACTAAACAAAAGAAAATACCCAAACCTTTTGTTTATAGCTGTTCATAGCATGGTACAAGCAGAGAAGATACTTTTGCTTCCTTAAGTTTTATATACAGGTTAGACATATTTTTATCAACCAGAGGAGAATCTGTGGACAGTAATAAAATATTTTATCAGAGAGGGGAAGAGGCAACGGTCAGCTGGGATAAGTTAATCCTTCCAGTAGAATAAGATAGTTTAGGATTACCTGATTTGAAGGGATATTTTAGAGCTACACAGTTGATGCTTATTTATGTGACACAAGCAGAAAGATTTATTTCAAAGTGGAAATGGATGATGATGATGATATGGGAGAAATTCAAGAAATGAGAGAGTGAGATTTTAGATTCAGATCCTTAAGGAGAACAAGCCACGCAGAGTATTATATTCATAAAGTAGCAAAGAGCTTAATAAGAACTAAGGCAACATGGGAATAGAGAAAGGTGATTTTGCCAGTACAAATGACTGCAATTAGGGGTACATAGAATAGCAAGAGGGGGGCAGGAATTTACTGGAGAAAACTGGCTAGAGGTGGGCAGGAATTTACTGGAGAAAACTGGCAAAGGAACCAAGATATTGGAAACAAATAACTGGGGAGGGAAAGGTAATAGAATGGGAAAATGTTAAGTGACTTCCCTATCAAGGATTGATGTCAGACTATAGGCAAGGAGAAGGGGACAGGGACAGGGGAATCCTAAGTGGAAGACCTGCTAAAGAGTTTTTAGATGAATCTAGAACAGAAGTCGCTATTAAAAATGGTTAATAAGTAGAGCATGTAAAATATTGCATGATAATTGTAGAACTCCATCAGAGTAAATAAGAAAAGATTGGAAAATATATTGGATAAACAATTCACTCGGAAACAGTGGGACAGCTTATGTATGGCTTCCCATTATGCAAAAAAAAAAATAAATAAAATAAAGTGTGTGTAAAATATATATATATATATATATATATATATATATATATATATATATATATATATATGGGTGTGTATATACGCGCGTGTGTGTAATAAATATATATATATATATATATATATATATATATCTATATATATATATGTGTGTGTGTATATAATATATACACACACGTGTATACACATATATAATATGTATGTATGTATATGTGTATGTATGTATATTTATATATATATATATATATATATATATAGATATAGATATAGATATAGATATATATATGTGTGTGTGTATACACAAATATACATATGGGTGTGTATGTATGTGTATATAGGTTTAGGTTCATAGGTTTATACTAGGCTATCTGCCATAAGGCATTTATAAGCCTAGCCCAAATTATTGTGGCTTACGCCACCCCTTATATGAAAAAATACTGTGCCCATTAGTTTGTTGTGCCTCTGTCCAGCAGTGACCCAGAGATGATTCCCGGGGTAAACCTACGATCTCCCATCCACAGGTCTAGATTTCTCTTGAACAGAGTCAGCGAGGTGCTCTGCCTCACATGGACCGGGATTTTATTCCACAGCATAGGGAGTCTCTGAGTGATAAATCTATCCCTCCAGCACGTCCTATTTATATCCGTGCTAAGGTTTAAGTCGCTTGCTCTAGTGGTTTTGGTGGATTTGGATTTTTGAGGTGGAGCATGTCCATTAATTCCGGGTTGGACATGGCCTTGTATGTCAGGCACGCCACCTCTGAGCAGGCGGTATGCGACTGAATAGAGCTGGAGTTTCTTCAATCTGGCAGCATATGACAGATTTTGGAGTCCCTTTATCCTTTTGGTGAGGAACTTTTGGGGTCTCTCCAATTGCTGCAGATGTCGGGTGAGATACATCCCGAATGGGGCATTGTACTCGATCATTGGTCTGATAAGTGAAGAGTACAGGGGAACAATGACCTCACTAGATCTGGATGTGAATCCCTTCATGATCAGGTGGGCAATGTAGAAGGTCTTTCTAACCACTTTAGCAATGTGAGTGTCAAAAGAAAGGCCACTGTCAACCTGGGTCCCCAGGTCCCTGATAACCTCTTCTGTGCTTAGTGGATTGCCACCTATATGGTAGCTTGGGGTTACCTTGTTTTTCCCGAAGGGTATGACTATACATTTTTGGCGTTTAACTTCAGGCCATGGCTCTGGCACCAGCTATCTGTTTCCGTGAGTCCCTTCTGAAGGATATCAGTGTCCGATGCACTTTCCACTATGGCCCAGTTTGCAGTCATCTGCAAACTTTGTCAGCCAAAGTCCTCCCATGTTGGCCTGTACTTCTGAGAAGTAGATGCCAAACAATAGGGGCCAAGGACCGAGCCCTGTGGGACACCACTTGTGACCGGCTTGGAGTCTGACACAGCGCCAGCAACTCTAACCCTGTGGGTTCTGTCCTTAAGCCAGTTTGCAACCCATCTTGTGACATATGGGTTTACATTTAAGCTGGTAAGTTTTTCTACAATACCCGAGTGGGGTATTGTGTGAAAGCCTTTGCAAGGTCAAGGTAGGCTGTATGGACTGCCTTTCCCTCATCAATGGCCTTGGTGACTATTTCAAGAAGTCGACCAAGTTCAAAAGGCATGATCTTCCCTTGACAAAGCCAAACTGGGTCGGGTCCAGTGTCTGCAAGTCCCCTATATCTTTGTTTATGAGCTCCATTATGATCCTCTCCATAGCTTTGCAGACTAGACTTGTTAAGCTTATGGGGCGGTAATTACCAGGGTCCGTGAGGCGCCACCTTTGTGGAGTGGGACCACAGTTGCCGTCACGCCACTCCTTGGGCATGTATCCTGTGGTAAGGCTGAGATTAAACAGCTGCCTTATGTGCGGGTTTAATTCCTCATTTAGCTCGTGTAGCACACAGCCGGGGACACCATCCGGTCCCATTGATGCTGTGTTTTTAGCTTTAGAGAGAGCAGCTTTCACCTCGCATTTGAGATGTCCGGGAGGCTACACTCGGCTGGGATAGTTATCTCTCCTTTAGGGGAGAGGGGGTGAAGTTTGCACTGAACCTGTCTGCCAGTATGTTGGCAATGTCTGTGGGTTCAGTGATTTTTGTATCATTTTGGACTAATTCTGAGCATATCTGTGAGTTTCCACCCAGGTTCCTAACATAGCTGAAAAAGGCCTTATGATTGTCCTTTGAATCCATGGCAATTTTTCTCTCAAAATTGGCCTTAGTTGATTTTATGAGTGCTCGTATTTTTTACTAATAATGATCAGGGTGACTTCCCTTTTATGGATTTTGTTCTATCATGTAATAGCTTTCTCCTCTTATTGTAAAGTTTGTTAATGGCTGGGGTCCACCAGACTGGGCGTTTGCCCTTTGTGGAAAGAGTCTTGGTTTTATTTGGGATTGCCTGATCCATGCAGTCCTGGAGGTGCTCATAGAAGGCATTTGTAAGGGCTTCCAGCTTGGGTTGTGGTTTCCTCTGACTCGGGGGCCTTGAAGGATACCACACCAGTCTTGAGTAGTGTGAAGTTTGCTTTAGAGAAGTTCTTCACTATGGTCTTTTTGTTTGGGGTGGGGGGATGTGGATTTCCAGTGAGATTAGTTTATGATCAGATCTCACCAAGGAGGGATATGCTTCCGGTGTGGAGCATTTTGTCCCCATGTTTGTGACAATGAGATCTAGTATATTTTCTCCTCTCGTGGGAACAGTGACTAGCTGTTCCATGGCATTTGAATTTATGAACTCCAGGAACCGTTGGGCTAGAAAGTTAGGGCTTGAGTAATGTTCCCAGTCTATATTCGGTAGTTGAAGTCACCCAATATGATGGTGTTTGGAGATACATTTATACCCTCCAGTGTCTTCAGGAAGGCTGTGTGGGGTTCCTGAGTTTGAGAGGGTGGCCTGTAGCATGCTACAATTTGTAGAGCAGTTTTGCCTATTGTTAGTTGCACCTGGATGGTTTCGAAGCTTCATGCGTTGCCACCAACCTGGAGGTGTGAGTATCCTTTATGAATATGGATACACCCCTCCTTTTGTGGAGTGGTCCGGGTTTTGGGGCGGAACGCATGATATGAGGTAAAACCTAATAGTGCCGGGTGCTCTCAGGAGCCTTGAACCAGGTTTCAGTTACAGCACAGACATCGATGTTCTCCATACTGAGAAGGGCCTCGAGTGCGTGCATTTTGAGATTTAGACTTCTGGCATTGAGCAGCATTACCCTCAATTTCTTCCCATTTTGTTTTCTAGGGTGGTAGGGTTAGAATTTGAGCCTTGCCTAAAAAGGCACTATGGGGTGGCAAGAGCCTTAGCCAATATCCGGAATCCCAGGGGTGACAGGTGCAAGCCGTCCCTTGCGAAGCAGCGTGGCTTGTCAAGCATGTCATCCCAGGCAGACAGACACTGGATCCCCTTTGAATGACACCAGACAATAAGCCAATTGTTAAAGCTGATCATCTTGTCTCTATATTGTGGCATCATTCTTGGTGAAGGAAGGATACTGCTCAGGGTTAGGGTCATACCTGCCTGGGCTACATAATCAGAGAGCTCCTCTATGTCTCTTTTCATGCAGTCCAGGGAGGTGCGTCTCAGGTCGTTCACACCAGCATGGACAATGACTGTGTCATATTTGTACTTGCTGTGGAGTGACCCAAGTGCTTGTGTTATGTGGCGGATTCTAGCCCGATAGGCAGCTTACTGTGACCCTCTCCTTGTTCAGCCTGGTGAGTGGGACGTCAGTGTGTCTGACTATGGAGTCACCTATGACAAGTATGTTTGGTGTTGTATTTGGCCTTAAGGGCTGTGACTGCTTTGCACACTGCTTTTGTGGTTTATGTGTTGCTTGTGGGGTGTCTTGAGGTAGCAGTTGTTTGGGTGTCTGCTTTGGAGGCCTCTGCTGTTTAGGTAAATTTTACTCAGAGCCTCCGAGTATGTCTTTGTGTGTTTATGTGTTTGATTCAGTGGAGTGGTAGCATTATGTGAGGCTGGTTTTGTGGTGTGTGTAGTTGCCTTCTCCTCCTGTCTGGTCTTGCCAGTCCTGAGTTGAGAGAGCTCAGCCTCCAGTTTGGCTAAATAGCTGCATCTCTCGCAAGTATTTGTGTTATGTGGGAGGAGGAGAGGGTTGTCTGTGTACATGAGGCAGTTATAACATTGCCTCAAGATTCCCAGATTCACCAGCTGGACCGGAGAGGAGATTGACAACTGACCTTTGGACATGCTAGAATAATATTGGGAAATCCTTAATTGAAAACAAGGGCCAGTGGGGAGTGAGGGTGTAGTGCTTTTAATTTTTAGTGCTGACTTATATAATTGCTTTAGTGAGCAAGTGCCAGGTAACTTGAGTGCAATGTGATACAAGTAACTAAATGCAAAACGACAAACAGTAACTTTCTTTCAAGTGAAACAAGGAAATAAGTACAGTAAGCAATGCAGATATCACTAGTGATCCACAGAAGCTGAGAAGTTGCGTATTAGGTGAATTAGCTTCCAGGGAAATAACAAGCAAACAAACAACAAGTATATAAACAAAGCTAGATTCAGTAGGCCTGGATCTAGTCTATGCTAGAGCAAACAAGGTGAACCAATTTCAGTAAGATACAGTTCAAATATTCAGGCACTATAAACCTTTAACCAGAAAATTCCCAGCTCAGAAGGGCAGAGTCCAGCCTCTTCTCCCACAAGAGTGCAGTCCACGAACCTTCTTAATGTAAAATAACTGGCCTGAAGCCCAAGTGCCTAAACCAGAACTAATACACTTGGACACTGGGCTCTCAATCAGCAGTTCCCAACTTAGAAGGATGAAAGCTACCTGTCCTGCCACCACAGTGCTTGCCACAAACCTTCCTAATGTAAAACAACTGGTCTGAAGCCCAAGTGCTTAATCCAAAAGACTTGAATGATAGCTACACTTTAATCAAGTTACAACCAAGCAGTAATAAATACCATTGAATACTTTAGAGAATGTCTGGATTAGTGCTCAAGTTACACAAACAAAGCTAGATCCAGCAGGCCCGAATCCAGTCTATGCCACTATATGTGTGTGTGTATGTATATATATATATATATATATATATATATATATATATATATATATATATATATATATATATATCTCTGTCATGTATGTGTGTATCTATATATATATATATATATGTATATATATATATATATGTGTGTGTGTATATATATATATATATATATATATCTATATATATATATATCTATATATATATATATATATATATATATATATATATATATATATATATATATGAATGTGTATACAATATATACACACACGTGTATACATATATGTATGTATGTATACGTGTGTGTGTGCGTATATATATATATATATATATATATATATATATATGTATATGTGTGTGTGCGTGTATATATATATATATATATATATATATATATAGACATGTATATATTTCTTATATATATATATATATATATATATATATATATAATATATGAATGTGTATACAGTATATACACACACGTGTATACATATATGTATGTATATATACGTGTGTGTGTGTATGTATATATATATATATATATATATATATGTGTGTGTATATGTACATATATGTGTGTATCTATCTATATATATCTATATATATATATATATATATATATATATATATATATATATATATATATATATGTATATGTGTGCATATACAAATATATATATATATATATATATACATGTGGGTGTATATATACACATGTATATCTGTCTGTCATATATACATATACATACATATATACACACACATGTGTGTGTGTGTGTGTGTGTATATATATATATGTATATGTATATATATATATATATATATATATATATATATATATATATATATATATATACACACACAAACACGTGTGTACATATTTGTATAGCTATATACACACGTGTATGCATGCATACGTGTGTGTGTGTATCATTGAACAACTAATTATCAAAAACTTTTCAGAAAAGTTGTCCTAGGGCAAACCAATGGTAGGACACCCTAGCGACCGAGAACCAAATAGTAGAACTTATCAGCTACTCAAGTGGGGGACTGTGCCCCCCCAACTAAATATACCAATTACAAGATCGCACTACAGTGGGGAAAAAGGCAAATTCCGGTTGGCGGCCAACTGTTGCCTCACTCTGGGAAAAATTTCATTGAGAACTCTGGTCGGTTGGTAGCTTTGCTAAATATGTGTTTGATACTTTGCGATTTGACGAAATGTCATAGACCCTGTATGTATACATATAATATATACACACACACACACACGTACGTACTTATATGTATATATGGATTCACTTTATAACCTTGAAATGCTGAAATATCGAATTTCAGTATCTCGAGACTATAAAACCGAATCCACAAAACACTGACAAACAAAAACAGCGAAACCACATAACCGAAAACACCGCACACACTACACTAAACATACAACACAACACCCACATCACAACATAAACAAAAAAAACCACACATACACAACTCGCACACACATAAGCAGGGGGGCTGTGCCCCCCACACCCCCCTACTTACATATACTTAGATCGCACAAACACAACACAAAGGCTCACTCACACACGCACATTCTCCAATCCCTCACGCACACACTCTAACTCCCACTCAAAACCCTTACAAAACACTCACTTACCTGACATAACACCTACATCCACACACGGCACTGCGCACAACCAAAACACAAACCCGAACATTACGTAACGCAACTTCATAACCGCGAATTCGACATATATTCGACATATGTGAAATTCGCGATTATGAATGTTCGCTATTTCAAACATTCGACTTTATAGCTTCGAGATACTGAAATTCGACATTTCAGTATTTCGATGTTATAAAGTGAACCCGTATATGTACATATTGTGTATATACATTTTTTATATATATACATACATATAGATTTTATATATATATATATATATATATATATATATATATATATATATATATATATATATATACATATACATATTGTATATTCTGGGCACCACACTTTGAAGCTTTAAGTGAGCACTGGATTTTGTATGGCCTATTGGAATATGGTGTGGTTCTACAGATCTGGCTACACTTTATGGTAACTGAGCAGTTTGATTTAATTTTCTTCTTTGTTTCATAAACATAAGCCTTACTTGTTATGTACTTTTGTTACTATGTGAATCTTGAGATTTTTCTTTAAAGTGACATTTATCTTATAGCTTTACTGGTCATGTTCCATTCTTAGTTGCATAGATTGCAAATTGTTCTAACCTCTTGTAAGACTTCTGAAGTAAAATTTGTGTATTGATTGCTTGTTGTTTCCGTTATTCAGGACTTGTATTTTAAACTCCTGATCATATTTTTTTTGTAATAAAAATATTTTAATGACCAAAGTTTTTTTGCTGTGATTTTACTTTGGCATCCATCATGCATTTACCAAACTGAGTCTTAATGTTATTGCATTTTAGGATATGCACTTTAAAGGAAATACTCTGTATATGCCAGTATGTGTTCTCTGTTGGTATTTCTTTGTACCTTTTTATGTGTGTTATGTAAAAAGTATAAATGTAAGCCTGGGGATTTGTAATAGGTGCATAAAAATACATGTATTTAAAAATTCTCTTAATGCAGATGACATTGTGAGCAGTAGCAGAGGTTCAAATGAGTTTTCACATAGACTGCATGGTGGAAAATGTTTAAAATTTGTACAGCACTTGTTACATAGTCTGCCTTTGTAACAGTTGCTAGCTGGACTGCAGAAGTACTGTATTTATGTAATAATAAAGTTGTTTGTGTTAATAGAAATTTAAAAGGAATATGCAAGTAAAATAGTACTCATTTTTTGCTTCATTATTTTTGTATTCATAATACAGAACTCCAAAATAAAAAATATTTATTTGTTTAAAAATGGAGAACTTGTTACTCTGATGCAAAAGTATTGAGTAGTTTCTAATTAAGCATCACTCATTTTGCATGTGAGGCAGGGAACAAGATTCATACTTGCCATCTTATAAGTTAATTGTGTTATGGGATAAGATCAGCTTATTAAAATGTATATTAATTTCAGTTTCATTAATGATATAATCTGATTGTAAAAAGCAAACATAATTTGTATGCAGGACTGTGGAAAAATACAGCTTCCTAAGCTAAACTTACTGCTGTGTTTTTTAACTGCATTATTTTAATATGTAACAAGGAAATGTAAGTGTTGTAGGAGCAGTGGCATGTTAACTACTGTAAAATAAATTTGTTAGCCTGACTCCTCCAGGCTAGGAGTGTGTTGTTGCTAGGGAGTGTTTGAAACATGCAAGGTCAGAAAACAAGACCCCTTGAAGCAGGTGGGTCATCTAAAGGAAGGAAGGTGTTCATATGAAGTCCAAGGTGAAAATCACGAGGGATGAGAACATTTGCAAAGTCATTGATTTTTGCAGTCATTGTAAATGTAAAAGTGTGCATGGATTGTTTGATAAGAAAAGTGTATAAAAGATGCAGTTTTTTCTCTGTTCAGAGAGACTGATTTACCAACTGCTATGAAGATCGTCTCCCAGTGCTGTAAATAAAAATTTCTGTTTGCATATCCTGAAGTGTTGTTCATGACTGAAGGCATAGAAGGTAAATTCTGAATGTTATTTATTTATGACTTTAACATTTTGGTGACGTGACTTGGATCTGAACTTTGGTATTGCTGCAGAGCAGTTCTGGAATAGGGCCAATCACAGAATAGTGAGAGACTCGTATGTGCTATTCAGGGTGTGCAAATATACTAGCCTTGACAGGAAAATTGTTTTCTAAAGGAAAAAGGGTTTGGTTTGTGTGTTTTTTTTTTTTTTTTTTTTTTTTTTTTTTTTTTTTTTGCGCTCTCTTTAGACAATTTTAACAAAATGTCGAATAAGTGAATGTTTTTGTTTGAATTGTTTGTAAGGTATACAAAGTAATAGTGGGAGAACCCCACATCAAATGAGAATAGTAAATGTATGTGCACATAAAGTAAAAGGCAAATTAGCCCAAGTTGGCGCCTTGTGTCGAGGGCGGTACCTTCAGTATTGAAAGGCAAGAGGTATGAGAGGTGTTTTATTTTGTTAATGTATGAATGAATGAGGAAAAAAAAAAAGTAAAAGTTAAACAAGTTCATGAGCCCACCACATGATTGGGACGTAGTCTACTGTTAAAACAAGTTCATGAGCCTACAGCATGATGAGATGTAGAAGTATGCATTGTTAAAATAAATTCATGAGCCCATAGCATGCTGGGACATAAGTCTGATGAGTGGAAAAAAACTCAGAGGGTCCAAAAGAAAGAGTGGTCAGTTCTGTACACAGTACCCATTATCCTGATCGCAATGCTGGAGCTGTAACTTTTAAGCTTACACTGGGACGAAAGCAAGGGGGAGCTGTGGGATAAGGCTGAACAAAACCTTTCCTCTGTTGCACGCTGACAGACTTCCTACCCTTCCTATATGGTGTGTGGATTACTACAGTTATTTTCTGTCTTCGGAACTGCCAGGATTTGTAAGACAAGCCTAACATTTTTTTTTATTATTTATTTATAAAATAAGACAAATGGGAGCAAAGATAAGCAAGCAAAATCAAATCACTGAAAAGGGAACACCTGCATATTTTATGTATTTTAACTATGGGAAGGAAAGTTGTAAATATTTGCTGACTGGTTTCAGCATACTAAGAATTGTTCTGGTGGGGTATTTCCATTAAATAGAACGTATGATACGACTAAATTGATTCATAGGTAGGTACTAGGCTAGTTGCCCTAGGGCCTATATAAGCCTAGCCAAAAAGGTACCCTGGCTTTTGCCACCCAAGAAAATGTTTTTCCTGTGCCCCGGTCGAGCAGAGCCACAAAAATGATCCCTGGGGTGAATTTCCTATTTCCCATCCAATCATCAGGATTTTTCTTGAGTGCTAATGAGGAGCCCTGACATAGATAGGTAGTCTGTTCCAGAGTATGGAAAGTCTCTGGGACAGGAATCTATCCCTCCAGCATGTTCTGTTTATTGTGGTTTAGGTGCCTAGAACGTGTAGGTCAGAGGGATTGGGATTTCTTAGTGGAGCATGTCCAACAGATCTGGGTTTGACATAGCTTTGTATGTTAGGCAGAGATCGCCTCTGAGTAGGCGATATACGACTGAGTAAAGCTGGAGTTTTTTGAGACTGTCTTAGTAGGGCATCTGTTTGAGGCCAGTAATCCTCTTTGTGAGGTATGTCTGTGGCCTTTCCAGTTGTAGATATCTTGTGAGGTACATACCAAAAGGGGCATTGTACACTATAATGGGTCTAATGAGTGATGAGTAGAGGGGAACAATGACCTCTTTTTTTTTTTTTTTTTTTTTTTTTTTTTTTTTTTTTGGATGAGAAAACTTTTGTGATGAGGAGGAAGGATTTCCTGTCTGCTGTGGCAATGTGATTATCAAAGGAGAGATTACTGTCCACCAGTGTCGCAAGGTCTCTTATCACACTTTCGGCGTTAAGTAGACTACCACTTATGTGGTAGTTCATGGGTACAGAGATTTTACCAAAGGGGATGACGGTACACTTTTTGGCATTGAGCTTCAGGCCATGGCTTTGACACCAGGCATGTGTCTCAGTAGGCCCTTTTGTAGTATGTCCACATCGTTAGGAGTTTCAATTGTGGCTCGTAGTTTGCAGTCGTCTGCAAACTTTGTTAGCCAAAGGCCTTCTGTGTTAGCCTGTACTTAAGAGAAGTAGATGCCAAACAGGAGAGGACCCAGGACTGAACCCTGTGGTACTCCACTTGTCACTGGCATGAAGTCGGATTTGGAGTCTGCTACTTTCACAGTGTGGGTTCTGTCCGTGAGCCAGTTGGCAACCCATCTTGTGACATAGGGATTCATACCTAATTTAGTGAGCTTATCTATAATTCCAGAGTGGGGGATGGTGTCAAAAGCCTTGGCGAGATCTAGATACGCTGTGTGAACCACCTTGCCCTCATCTATGGCTTTGGTGACTGCTTCAAAGAAGTCATTCAGGTTTAGGAGACATGATCTGCCTTTTACAAACCCGAACTGGGTAGGGTCCAGAGTTTGGAGATTACCAATGTCTTTGTTTATGAGTTCCATGATGATATGTTCCATGGCCTTGCAGATCAGGCTCGTCAGGCTAATGGGGCGGTAGTTCCCATGGTCCGTCTTGGCTCCCCCTTTGTGGAGTGGAATAACCGTCGCGGTGCGCCATTCAGTGGGCACAAAGCCTAAGGTGAGGCTATGATTGAACATGGTACTTGGGTAGTGTGCCAGTTCATTCTGTAGTTCGTGTGGAACGCAGCCTGGGATATTGTCAGGTCCCATGGATGCTGTGTTCTTGGCTTTGGAGAGAGTTTGTTTTTTTTACCTGTGCAGCTGTGATTACAGCAATTTGCATTCTTCCTGTATAGAGATGGGCCCTTTAGGGGGTAAGAGGGGGGTAAAGTTAGCATTGAACCTATCTGCCAGGATCTTGGCAATATCAGGTGGTTCTGTATATTTAGTGCCATTGTGCTAAAACTCAGAGCAGGTCTGAGTGTTACCATTGAGATTCTTGACATAGCTATAGAATGCTTTGTGGTTGTGTTTAGAGTCGGTGGCAATTTTATTTTCGTAACTAGCTTTGGAGGATTTTATGAGGGATCTCAGCTTCTTACTGAGGTTGACCAGGGAGTTCCTCCAGTAATGAGGATTTTACTCTTTTTTGCAACAGTTTCTTTCTTCTCTTGTAAAGTTTGTTTATGGCAAAGGACCACCAGATTGGCTTCCATTTTTTGGAGGGTAGCATCTTGGTTCCATTAGGGATAGCATGATCCATGCACTTGTGTAAGTGCTTATAAAGTGCATTTGTGTAGGATTCAGCAGTCGTACCTCTATTGTCCGTCTGCATGGGTGTCATGAAGTTTGCCACTTCTGTCTTAAGTGTGAAGTTGACTTTGGAGAAATTTTTTACAGTGGTTTACCTAATTGGGGGTGGGAGCGGGATGTGGATGTCTAGGGTGATTAGCTTGTGGTCGGATCTGACCAACCAGGAATTGACCTCTGGTCTGGAACACCAGTTGCCCATGTTGGTAATGACCAGGTCTAGGATATTGCTGCCCCTGGTGGGTGTGTGAATAAGTTGATCCAAGGCGTTGGAATTTATGAATTCCAGAAAACGTTGAGCAAAAGAGTTGGTACATGAGTAGTTTTCCCAGTTAATGGTGGGTAGTTGAAATCGCTCATTACTAGGGTGTTGGGTTGTACCCTAATACTTTCCAGTGTATCAAGAAACGAGGAGTGGGAATCCTGGGGCATGGTGGGGGGGGTCTGTAGCAAGCTACAATTTTGGATTGCAGTCTTGACCAGAGTTAGTTGCACTTGGATAATCTCGGATGCATTATGCTGTGCGACTAGCCTGGAGGTGTGGATATCCTTAATGAATATGAACACTCCTCCATCTTTAGTGCTTCATTCCGTGGTGGAATACAGTAGGTGGCCGAAAGGTGTGGTATGAATTATAGCCTGGTAACGCAGGTGTGCTCTCTGGAGCTTTGAACCAGGTTTTTCCTCACTGCACAGATGTCGATGTTCTCCATTTTAAGGAGTGCCTTGAGTGAGTGCATTTTGAGGTTTAGACTTCTAGCATTGAGTAGCATTACCCTCAGATTTTGCTTGCTTGTACCTGTTATGGTGGTGAATTTGTCATTTGAACCTTGCCTAAAAAAAGGCACTATAGAGGTGGCAAGAGCCTTTGCCAGTATCCGGAATCCCAAGGGCGACAGGTGCAGGCCATTTCTGGCAAAGCATCGTGGTCTGTCGATCATGTCGTCCCAGGCAGACAAATACTGGATGCCCTTAGAATGACACCAGAAACTTAGCCAGTTGTTGAAGTCAATAATTTTGTCCTTGTACTGTGGTATCATTCTGGGTGATGACAGGATGCTACTCAGGGCTAGGGTCATACCTGCCTGGGCTACAAGATCGGAGAACTCCTCCATGTCTCTTTTCATGTAGTCCAGGGAGGTATATCTCGGGTCATTCACACCAACATGGACAATGATAGTGTCATATTTGTACTTGTTGTGGAGTGACCTGAATGCGTGCGTTATGTGGCGGATCCTGGCACCGGACAGGCAGCTGACAGTAGCTTTCTCCTTGTTTAGCCTGGTGAATGTAACATCGGTGTGCCTGACTATAGAGTCACCTAAGACTAGAGTGTTGGGTGCATTGTTTTGACTTATGGGCTGTGGTTGAGTGGCACACTGAGTTTGTGGGCTGTGTGTCATTTGGGTTGTGTTGGGGAGTGGAGTTTGCTTACGTTTCTGCTTTGGAGGTCCCTGATGCTTGGGCAGGTTTTTATTGAGAGCCTCCGCAAATGTAGGTGTGTGTTTTGTGTTTCTGTGTGTGTGTGTTTTGGTGGTGTAGGTTTTGAGGGACTATGTGATGAGTGTGGTGTGGTGCAAGTGTTTACCTTCTCCTCTTAACTGTCTAGTCCAGTCTTGGGTGAAGAGAGCTTTGCTCCCAGTTTGGCTATACAAGTGCATCTCTCACAGGTTGTAGTGTTCGATGGTAGGAGGAGAGGGTTGTCTGTTTACATGAGGCAATTTCAGCATTGCCCCAAGATGCCCAGATTCATCAGGTAGACAGGAGAAATCACCGGGAGCTGACCCTTAGACATGCCTGGATAGGTGCTTATTTATTAAGTACTAAAAGCTGCTTTCCTCTAGACAAGTGAGGAACGTTGAGTGCTGTAGTAATTTGCAGCTTATTTAGTGCTTACAACAAGTTCTGAACAAGTGCTGAGTTCAAAGAAACAGATTTGATTGCTGAAACTACGAGATTAAGCTAGTAGGCTTCCCTCCAACACAGAAAGGCTTGGGGGCTCAGAAGCCTACAAACAATCTAGACCACTTACAGGAAAGGCAGGAAGCAAGCTTAAAATTTTTTTTCTTTCCTAGATTCTGTCTTTGTACACAGTAGGAGTGCCTGAAATCAGAATATGATCTCACTGCACTCAGTTGAGTGAGCAAATGAGATGGGCCCAGAAGGAGTATCCAAACACAAATTTACAAGAGGGGCGGGCAGTTTCAAAGCCACCAAGATTAACACCAAAACAAAACCAGGGAGGGTGGGTGGAGAACTGACTGAAAAAATAGACTCAAAACTTCCAGTTCAGTTAATATCCACTGCAACACAAATCAATTAAAATGCTGTATTATTTGAAAAAAAGTGCAGATAAAAGGTACTTAAATTCTCTTATACGTCCAGTTGAATACAGCTAGATCTTAGCCAGCCAAAGCTCAGGTTTTAAGCTTGATGACACTGAAAGGTATTTTAGAAGAAAAGCAAAGTAGGTGGGGAACAAATGACAGCATTTTATTCTTGGTACAGTGAAGCACTTAAAAGTGAAAAGGAGTCAGCATTAAGAGGGTTGCAGGATGCTAATAAGAAATTGTTGCAACAGTTAAGAGGTTAAAATGGCAGTACAGACCAGTAGAAAGGGATCTCTTTATCCTGTCTTAGTAGGTTTGGAGCAAACTGAGTATGGCCAAAAAGCAGAAACTTCTGAAGGAGGCTGATGATCCTTCAGTAGCTACTGCACCCCCAGCCCCATATGCACAGGTACGTGTACCTCCTGTACAAGACTCTGTTTCTCAGACTCAGACTCCTTACCTTCCAGTCCACTGTCCATTGGACACCCAGTTCATGATACTTGTACATCTCAGACTAGTTCTCCTGTTCAACCTTCATCTTCCTAACAGGCTTCTGCAGTCGAAGGGGGGGGGGGGATTCTTCCTGTCCTTCTCAGATAGCTTCTACTTCCCCAACAGGGGCATTAGTGTTTGACACTCCTGTATCTCACCATACATGCGCACATGACTGGGTACAACAGGGGATCGTGACCTCTGGAGGGGATTTTTTGGCACCTCGCAGGGCAATTCTGGGAGCTAACAATACAGAACTTGTTCATCGTTCTTGGCAGTTGCTGATTTGCATACTGTATCCAAATATTAGAGAAGATCCATTAAAATTCAAAGAGGAATTAAAAACTATATAGAATGTTACAATCCTACTTTGATGGATTTAAATCAGCTGCCTAGGGTAGTTACTTCAGATGAAATAAGGAAGCAGTTACTGGAAAAGGCTGAAATAACAGATTTCACTCTCACAGGGACTGCGTTAAATAAACGGACAGCATTGTTAAACAAAATTATGGACGTGTATCAAGTTAGGACTGGTCTAAAATACAGGCATGTAAACAAAATAAAGGGGAAGTCCCTGCAGACTATTTAAGTCACCTTAAAACAATATTTGCTAGACATTCAGGAATACCAGACCCAGAAGAGCAAGCTAAGCCAGCTATTGCAGCAGCCTTTGTACATGGTCTGCAAGCCCCTGTACAAAATCAAATGAAGCAAGTGCTTATAGACTGGCAAGGAAAGTGTTTAGAGTCTTTATTAAGTGCTACAAATCACTGTACTGAGTATCAGGAAATCTGGAGAAAGGATACTGAGGATAAGCTGTTAACTTTACAAATCGGACAGCTGGAAAACCTGAGGGGTCGCGGCAGAAGCAGGGAAAAGGGGTAGAGGAATTGCTAGAGGATTTACAGTAGTAAAAGTGCTGGCCAAGGGGAAAAAGGTGCAGCTGGTTGACAACAATGAGCTGGCAATGCCCCTCTGGCTTCATCTAATACATCTTGCTTCAGTTGTGGAGAAGCAGGACATTGGAGAGGGGAATGCCCACACAGGCAAATGCAGAGTCTCCAAGATACTTGCATTGAATGGCAACCAGATTATAATAATGCAGTTTTTCCTCCACCACCTCCTCAGATTGGATGGAGTCAGGAAGCTCCATACTGACTAGGTTAAAGAAATAAACACAGAAGTAAATCTTAACCCCTCTACTGCCAGTAGATCAAAACGGACCCTATGTTAAGATAAAAATAAATTCAAAAACCCCATTTCTGGTGGACAATGAAGCCACTAGGTCAGTGTTAAAAATTACTTCAGATAGTCAAATACCTGTATCCGAGCATAAAGTAAAGGCAGTCGGAGTGACAAATACTATGGTTACGTATCCTGTTTCGGAACCCATCCCCATTTCTTTAGGTCCGATAGAAGAAAAGCATTCTTTCCTTTTGAGTACTACTGCACCTGTAAACCTGCTAGGAAGAGCTTTGTTATGCAAGCTGGGTTGTACTATTTACTGTACCCCAGAAGGGGTGTATCTGAATGTTCCGACCAAAATCAGAGGGGGAAGTATTGGCAGTTTTAGCAGAAGCTGAGGAACAGCCTATTGGAAGCATACAGGCAGATGAAAAGTTACTACAGCAGGTACCTGCCAACTTGTGGGCTAAATATCCAAATGAAGTAGGTATACTGAAATCAGCAGTACCAGTAAAAATAACATTAAATCCATCAAATCCTCTTCCTAGAGTTCCACAATATCAACAAATACAGAAGTGGAGCAGGGAATCAAACCTGTAATTCAGTCTCTAATACAGCAAGGAATAATAATACCAGCTAAAAGCCCTTGTAATGCTCTTATTTTTCCAGTGAAAAAGCCAGAAAAGGATACTTACATATTTGTACAAGATTTAAGGGGTGTAAATAATGCAGTATTGCCTACTTTTCTTGTTGTTCTAAACCCAGCAGCAGTACTGAGTTGCATACCACCTACAAGTAGTTACTTTTCTGTAATAAATTTATGTTCAGCATTCTTTTCTATACCTATTCACCCTGACAGTCCGTTTTTGTTTACCTTTACTTATCAGGCATAGCAATATACCTGGGCACGGTTGCCACAAGGATATACTGAATCTTCATTGTTTTCTCAAATTCTGAAAAAAACATTTGGAGAATATAACATTTCTGAGTGGGTCTGTGTTAGTACAATACGTAGATGATTTATTAATAGCATCAAATTCCTTTCAGGAATGTCAGCAGGATACCTTGCATCTTCTGACTATCCTTGCAAAAAAGGGATACAAGGTGACTAGAGAGAAAAACTACAATTGTGGTCACCTCCGTTACGTTATCTTGGTCATTTAATGTCTCAATGTAGCAGGCAGGTGTTACCATCTCATACTGATGCAGTATCTAAGGCCCCACATCCAACTACTCAGCGACAGCTTAGGTCTTTCCTAAGTATGACAGGATACTGTAGACAGTGGATCCCTAACTACTCAGAAATTGCTAAATCTTTCACAAATCTCTTAAGGCACGATACAACAGAGCCTCTCCTTTGGAGTAGTGAAGAGAAAAATTTATTTCAAAATTTAAAACTAGCTTTAGCTACTGCCCCAGCTTTACGGTTACCAGACTGTGATAAGACTTTTATTTTATTCTGTCATGAAAGAAATGGATTTGCTCAAGGAGTACTATTTAAGGGCAGTTGCCACCACTGCCATTCTAGTTAATCTTACAATCGCTGGTGCTTTGGCATGATCTCACAGTAGCTGTCCCTCATTCTGTATCATCTCTTTTGCTTAAAATGAAAACTCAACCACTCTCGACTGCACGTCTAACTAGATATGAACTTGCACTTCTTTTTGATCCATTTATTTCTCTGATCCGCTGTCAGATTTAAATCCAGCATCTCTGTTGCCTACTGCTGAGGATGGTGAAGAGCATGATTGTGCATGTGTAACTAACTCTTTTCCTCCTAGGAAGGACTTAAAGGATACTCCTATACCCAATGCTGACCTGAACTTGTTTGTGGATGGTTCCTGTGGAAGAAATCAAAGGAGGCAACTGACTGCAGAAATAACTGTCTGCACCGAAGAGATAATACTGTTGCAACAAAGATTAGAGGGTGTTCACTATGCTAAAATAGCCAAGTTAGTGGCTCTGCAAAAGGCCTGTGAGTTAACCAAATACAAAGTGGCCAATATTTTTACAGACAGTCATTATGCTTCTGGGGTGGTACATGATTTTGGGCAATTTTGAGGAGAGAGGGTTTTTGACCTCTTCAGGAAATCAAATTAAGAATTTGGGGTACATAAATCATTGTTAGATGCACTTTTGCTTCCTAAGAGGCTGTCTGTAATCAAATGTTGTGCACAACAAAAAGGTATAGATGTTGTAACAAAGGGTAATTTAGCAGACCAAGCTGCTAAACAAGCAATGGTAGATTGTTGTAAAAATCTGTGTATGTTAACAATAACAAACTACAACAGTAATGATGTTTGATTTTGGAAATTTGTCAGCCTTTCAAGGTGAAGCATCACAGAGAGAAGTTCAAAGGTGTCTCAAGGATGGGTCTATAAAATCCTCTGACGGCATATGGTGACATCTGGACGGCCGACTGGTGGCGCCTGCCTTTTTGCTACCTTACCTGATAAGGGCATATCATCTACTGGCCCATACAGGTAAGACAAGAAGAAATAGATACATTCTGGAGAAGTATCAGTGAAGATGCTGTGGAACATAACAGATATGCTAAATGGATAGAAGAAGGTAAAGAAAGAATAAGAGGTTCAAAGATGCAGGGTATGAAATGGGATGAAATAACAGCCAGAGAGATTGAAAGAAAGTTAAGAAAAGCCTCTAATTGGAAAACCCCAGGCCCAGATGCAGTGCCTAACTTTTGGCTGAAAATCTTAACATCTTTGCAAGAAGATTTAGCCATGAGTAAGAACTATTTATATACACACCCTGAACAGACACTGACCTGGTTAACAACACGAAAAACAATGCTTCTACTTAAGAGTGAGCCTGCAAGCTACCCTAAAAATTATAGACCAATAACTTGCCTTCTGACGATGTGTAAATTGTACACAGGAATTGATGCTGACAGAGTTTATAGTCGCTTAGAAGGAAACTCAATTATGGCAGTAGAAGAAAAGGGCAATAAAAGAAAGTCATATGGAACAAAGGATCATTTGTTAAATAAAGTCATAGTGGAGAACTGTAAAAAAGGGGAAGAATCTAAGTATGGCATGGATTGACTACAAAAAAGCATTTGATAGTATCCCACATTCATGGATAATAGTGCTTAAAAATGTATAAGATACACCCCACACTGATCGACTACATTACAGTGACCATGTAACAGTGACAGACCACTTTGCAATTAAGCCAAGATAAAGGACAAATTATTATCCCAGGGATGATAGTTCAGGGTGACTCTCTGTCACACTGGTATTCTGCCTTGCCCTTAACCCATTAAGCTGTCTACTTGACAGCTTAGGCCATGGCTATAATCTGGCTCCTAGAAAACTTCTCATCTTCTCTTTGTTAATAATTTTAAACTGTATAACTCATCAGATGAGGATCTGAAAGCATAACTGCAAGTTGTCAAAACTTTTTCAGATGATATAAGAATGTCATTTGGTCTTGATAAATGTGCAAAAGCAACCTTTAAAGCAGGAAAATTGTGACGTCAGGAAAACATTAGTTTGGGACAAGAATGTGATGGAACCTGAGCAAGAGGGAGTGTATAAATATTTGGGAATTGATGAAGGATCAACAATAAACCATGAACAAATCAAATAAAACTTAGTAAGGAATATTTCAGAAGACTTTAATCCTGAAAACAGCACTGACATCTAAGAACAAAATTCAAGCTATAAACCAATTTGCTCTTCCTGTCCTAACTTACAGTTTTGAAGTGATTGACTGGCCCCAAAATATGTTTGATAGATTAGATAGAAAAACAAGAAGGATGCTTCATGCTTACCAAATGATTTCTAACAAAATCAGTGTATACCAAGATTATATATATTCCCCTTTCTGAAGGAGAGATAGGCCTCCTTGAAATTGATTATATGTATAGATCTGCAGTCGTGGGACTCCACACACATCTGCTGACCTCACAAGACCCAAATGTAGTGAAAGTTTTGAAACATGAGAATAAATCTAAGATGATTTCTCTACTTAATTTAGCAGAAGCATATTGGTGTCATGCAGGAATGGGAATCAAACCAGAAGTGGATAAAAATCTGGCAGCAATTGAATGTGTCAAAAAACAAAAGAAAGAATATAAGGTGAAAGACCAGATGAGAAGGCAAGAAATGCGAAAAAGCATAACTATAGTTGCAAGTATAGAAAACTTCTGGAAGAACCTCATGTTTATCAGGAATGGACGCAGGAATGGTTAAGGAGAGGCATATTCAAACCAAGAGAAGAAAGGTTAATATTGGCAGCCCAAGATAGTGGGCCACGTACACATTGGTTTATAAAGTCCATTGAACATGTGGGAGAAACGGACAAATGTAAGTTTTGTAAAACCGAATTGGAAACAGTTGCACACCTTGTTGCAGGTTGTGACATACTAATGGCAGAAGGACTGCATACTGAAAGGCATAATAATGTGGCAAGATTGTTGCACTGGGGATTGCGCAAACATTATGGTATTGAAGTGGCTGAAAAGCACTGGAAACATGAGCCACAAAGCATCATAGAAAATGATGAAGTTAATATCATATGGGGCCACCCATTACCAATAGTTGAAAAGGCAGATGCTCGAAAACCAGATATAGTGGTTCGGGAAAAGAAGACAAGAGTAGCATTGCTCATTGAAATCACCACACCCAGTGACTACAGTGTCTTGCGTAGAGAGAGAGAGAAACAAAGTCATAAAATATCAGGATCTGCAGGCAGAAACAAGAGCAATGTGGAAGAAAGATACCCAGACAGTTCCAGTAGTAATAGGAGCAAACAGGTCTTATAAAAAAAAGAATTTATAATTGTATTTAGATATGTTACCAATCCATGTAACTCCATACGAATTGCAGGAGTCATCACTAGGCACATTGCGGGTGCTCCGAAGAGCAGTTTTGGCTGACATCAAAGATTGAAACAACACTAATTTCATGAGCTTTAACCGTACTTTAACTTCGGAATGGGGTCTATTCCTGTCATGGTATTAGAAACCCAAAACACTTGGTGAAATTTAAAAAAGTAAGGCAGCTTTATTTAATCAACTTACCCAAAGTTGATATGCCCCTCGTGTCTCCTCTTTGATACTTCAGTATGTACAAAACTGCAGTATATGTCAACAGTATAATGTAAATAAAAATGCCAAGAGTAAGACTGCATGTTTACCACCACCCTGGGGACCTTTTGTTAACATGCAGCTGGACTTCATTCCGATGCCTAGGACTAATAATTTACAATTTATTTTGGTGGTGGTGTGTATGTTTTCAGCATGGGTGGAAGCTTAACCATGTCGTAAAGCTGGTGCAGTCACAGTAGTAAAAAAAAACTTCTGTATGTATGAATACATACCTAGATTCAGTATACCATGTACTATCAATAGTGACCAGGGAACACATTTTAATAATCCTTTACTAAAGGGATTGTGTAAAGTTTTTAATACTAAGTTGAGTCTTCATTGTCCCAACCATCCACAGTCATTTGGATTAGTGGAAAGGGTAAACAGGACCCTTAAAAGTAAAATTTTGAAGGTTTGTGCTGAAACCCACTTAAAGTGGCCGGAAGCCTTCCCCGTAGCATTGAGTATGAGGGCCTCACTAAATTCCACCAGGAAGTTGAGTCCGTATGAAATATTAATGGGAAGACCCATGGCCCTTCCAGCTAGACCTCCCATGGGAAATGCCGATTTAACATTGTCATATGATGCTATGATTTCTTATTGCCAGAAACTCCTTCATGATGTTCTTCGTTCCACATTGCTGCAGTCCTTACTATTGGGTAGTCCGCTGTCCAGTCGGCCCGAATACCAGAGTATAAGGCTGACGTCGGTCAGGGCGCATTAGACTGACGTCAGTACGTCAGGGTACTAATGCGCATGACCGACGTCATATCCTCAGTCTTTTTTGCCGCATGGTCCGATGCAGAAGCAGTTTTGCGAGTGCAGGTTGGCGTTCTGAAATATTTCGAAGCGGAGTTTCAGACCGAATCAGAGTTGGCTAAGTACCCGTTGGGAACATTTTGTTTTTCTTGCCTCAGTATTTAACCGGATGTCAGAAAAAGTGAATAACTGTATTTCTTGTGGGAAACAGATACCTCATAGGGATTACCATACCTTGTGTATACCTTGTTTAGGGCCTGAGCACGACGTTGTTGGTTGCCGCTCTTGTGCTAGGTTTAACAAGCGCACTATTAAGAGACGGTTAGACTGTGCCAGGTTAGTGTTTGGGAAGCGTTGCAATTATAAAATGCCGTCGGATGCTCCGCCCGCTTCGTCCAAGAAGCGCAAGGACAAAACAGCGAAGCCTAGGGTTGATGAACCGGCAGTCCCGGACGTCGGTTCTTTAGAAGGCTCAGTGGAGCCGGAGGTTTTGCCAGGAGTTTCTTTGGAGTCTCAGGCAGAGACTTTACTGTTACAGGATGTGCCTTCTCAGGAGGTAGGCCAGGCTGAGGGGGCTTCTCAGGTAACTGTTCTTCCCTCTCTTCCCAAGGTAGTTAGAGCCTCTCCTTCTGTTGCCAAAACTTCTTTGAGAGGTAGGCCAAGTTCAGCTTCAGTGGGGGCTTCTCCTAGCATTTCAGGTTCTGTGCCTAAGAAACATATGCTTAAAATGGCAGAAGATTTGATTACTATGATTAGAGGTTCTATGCGCCCTCCTGATAAGAGGCCTAGGGTGGAAACCGAGTTTGATAGTTTTGAACAGTGTTCAGAGGCTTCTGAGTCTTCTGCGGAAGATTTGCAGGAGTTTCCTCCTTATTCTGATTCTGATGTGGATGATTCCACTCCTACAGCTTCTCCTCCTGAGGATTTCTCATTTTCAGAGACTCTGCATTCCATGAGGGAGCACTTTAAATGGGAAGGCCAGGATTACTCTGATTCAGGAAAAGGCTTAGGGAATTCTTGTTTTTGCCCCAGCATAGGCCCTTAACTATACCTCCTGTGTTGAATGTGGTGGAAGATGTTTTTGCAGAGGCTTCCCTGAACCCTGATTCTTTGCCTCCTGCTCCTGTTAAACCTGATAGGTACTATAGGGTGCCTGAAGCTCATAAGTATCTTTTAAGAGTCCTAGGGCAGACCCGAAACTGTTTCTCAGGGACCTAAAGGTGTTAAGGCCTCTGTGGTTAAAAACCCTGTTCCCACTGATAAAGAGGCAAGGGCTTTGGATAGATGGGGAAAGAAAGTGTATACTTCTTCCACTTTAGCCATGAGGGCGTTGAATTGTCAGTTTCACATGCTTAAATATCAAAATTATCTCCTTTCACAACTGAAATCTAAGGTGGATGCTTTGGCGGAAGGTATTGAGTGTAAAGAGTTGCTGGATTTAGTTCATGTGTCTGAACAAGTGGGTAAGCATTCCTTGCAATGTGGTTTTGATGCTGTACAGGCCTCCTCGAGGGTGGCTGCCACTAGTTCTGTTCTTCGCAGGCATGCCTGGTTGAGGGATCAGAATTTAGCTGAGCATGTTAAGACAAGGATTTTGGATGCTCCTTTACAGTCGGATGTGTTGTTTGGTTCGCCTGTAGAAGCAGTTTTAAAGAAGATGGAGGACAAAGCTAAGTCTATGCAAACTGTTAAAGATTTTTTGCAGGTGCAGCCACCGAAGTTTAGTAGAAATTGGCCTACTAAGGGATGGACATATCCTGCTT
This sequence comes from Protopterus annectens, assembly GCF_019279795.1. NCBI lineage: Eukaryota > Metazoa > Chordata > Ceratodontiformes > Protopteridae > Protopterus > Protopterus annectens. Next base: position 1,316,648,159 of record NC_056732.1, read on the forward strand.
ATGATTCCCAGTCTAGGGGTAGGTCTAGGCGTGGTAGGGGCAGAGCTCAAGGTTCTTTTAGGCCTAGAACAGGGAGTTCACCTGCTCAGACTTCTGGTGAGGGCAGGGGTCAGTCCTTTCGTAAACAGACCCAATGACCTGCCTTTTCAGCTGCCAGTAGATTCTCGTCTGGCAGCTCCTTTGGGAGGAAGACTGTCTCTTTTCAAGGAAAATTGGGATTTAATTACTCAAGACAGATGGGTGTTGGATATCATTCACCACGGTTACAGGTTTTATTTCCATACATTGCCCCTTTCAAAGGCATGCCAGACGTTCCTCCTCCACAAAGGAAAGAGGCTCACAAGCAAATTTCTCAGTTACTCCAAATAGGGGCCATTCAGCCAGTCCCTGTATCAGAAAGGGGCCTAGGGTTTTATTCTCGCCTGTTCCTAGTACCAAAGAAGGGGAACACGTGGAGACCAATTTTGGATTTATCTATCCTCAACACTTATCTGGACATTCCCAAGTTCAAGATGTTGACGTTACAACAGCTTTTACCTCTGCTGGGCAAAGATCACTGGATGGTAACTTTAGATCTCAAGGAAGCTTACCTTCATGTGCCTATAAGACTAAGTTGCAGGAAGTATCTGCGTTTCGAGCTGGAAATTCTCATTATCAGTTCTCTGCATTGCCCTTTGGCTTATCTACTGCCCAGAGTATTCACAAAGGTTCTGGCTCCAGTGATAGCTTACTTCAGGCTAAAAGGAATTCAAATCTATCCTTACTTGGACGACTGCCTGATTCTGGCTCAAGAAAAGGAAGACCTTCTACAGCATCTGGAATATGTTATAGCAGTGCTAAGATGCCTAGGGTATTCTGTGAACGAAATAAAGTCCAGTCTAGTACCCTCTCAAGACATGTGCTTTCTGGGTGTGAGACTGAATACAGCAGCCCAGATGGCCTTTTAACCCCGGACAAACAAAAGAGTCTATCACTTTACTTCCATCAACTATCTCATCAGTCCGTGCTGACTGCAAGGACAGTCCTTCAAGCATTAGGGTTCATGGCATCTTGTATTCTGGTGCTTCCCAATGCCAAACTGCATATGAGGAAGCTACAATGGTATCTCAAAATGTATGGACACAGCACAGCCAGGATTTGGACACTGTCATTCAAATAATACCTTGCCTTCAAAAGAATTTTTGTGGTGGGCTCAGGAATGTCACCTAAACAAGGGACTCTCTGTGACCCGGCCAGAGGCGAGTCAGATTTTAACGACAGATGCCTCGGACATTGCTTGGGGAGCTCATCTGAATGGAAAGTGGATACAAGACAAGTGGCCTGCCAGACTACAGCATCTACATATCAACATGAAGGAGATGTTAGCAGTCCAGTTTGCATTAATGGCTTTCAAGGAGTTACTTCTTCCAGGGCAGGTGTTGATTCTAACAGACAACACAACTGTCATGTGGTACATCAACAAGCAAGGGGGAACACATTCTTATCCTCTATGCAGGCAAGCAATGATTTTATGGGAGACTGCGCTAAGCTTGCAACTAACTCTTCAGGCAAGGTTTCTGCCGGGAGCACAGAACTCCTTAGCAGATGTGTTAAGCAGACAAATCATGGATCCCCACGAGTGGAAACTGGATCTTCATGTATTTCAGAAATTGACAGTGTCATGGGGAACTCCAGACATAGATCTGTTCGCTTCTCCACTAAACCACCAGCTGCCAAAGTTTTGCACAAAGGGGTTTCATCACACAGCTTGGAAAGTGGATGCTCTGTCTTTCAGTTGGAAAAACCTTCATGTGTATGCCTTTCCACCTCTGCCTCTTCTTCCAAAGGTGCTATTAAAAGTCAGACAAGACAAGCCAAGGATGATTTTGATAGCTCCAGATTGGCCTCGCAACACTGGTACCCACTACTAAGGAGTCTGGTAAGGAAGCCTCCATGGCCTTTGCCTTTGATTCCTCATCTGTTATCTCAGAAGGACGGTCATCTGCTCAATGTCAAGCTTCACTCTCTTCATCTAACAGCCTGGCATATTCTGTGTTGAAACACAGCAGGTCTCAACTTCCTCAACAAGTTTTAAATGTGATTATGGAAGCTAGAAGACCTAGTACAAGGAAAGTGTACGCAGAAAAATGGAAGAGATTTTTATTTTGGAGTACAGCAAAGAATTTGGAGATTTCTGAGCCTAATTTGAGTGTGGCTCTTCAATATCTTACTGAGTTATTGGACAAAGGTTTGTCCTTCTCTTCCATTAAGATTCATGCTGCAGCAATTTCAGCTCACTATGATTGTGACCCACCATTGTTTTCGCATCCTTTGTTCAAGCAGTTTCTTAGAGGGCAAAGAATATAAGACCCCACGTGAGCTCCTACTCCTGCTTGGGATCTCAATTTTGTGTTGGAAAAACTTACTCTACAACCTTTTGAGCCTCGGCTACTGCTGAATTGAAATACTTGTCATGGAAGACTGCTTTTCTGTTGGCTATTACTTCTGCAAGAAGGGTGTCTGAGTTGCAGGCCCTTATGGCAGTAGAGCCCTTTTGATTTTCCATAAGGATAGGGTATCATTACGTACTAATCCTTCCTTTATGCCTAAGGTGGTTTCTAGTGTGGCTTTAAACCAAACTATTCATTTGCCTACTTTTTATGCAGACCCCAAAATAAAGGGGAAAAGATTTTGCACACTTTAGATGTACACAGGCAATTGCGTTATTATTTAAGCAGGACTAAGGATTTTAGGCAGTCTCAGCAGTTGTTTGTTTCTTTTGCTTTGAGTTCAGGGCAAGCCTGTGTCAAAACAAACTATTTCTAGGTGGATTGGGTTTTGCATTGCATTTTGTTATTCCCATCATGGCAAGGAGATTCCAGCTGGGATTAGGCCTCATTCCACTAGGGCTACTGCCACTTCAACAGCATTTCTAAGGGGTGGCAACTAAGGATATTTTGGAGGCAGCTACTTGGAGTTCAGTTCATACTTTCTCTAAGCATTATCACCTTCCTATCTACTCTAAGTCTAGGGCTGGTTTTGCCACAGCTGTTTTGCAAGGCATGTTGTCAGCTCCTACTTCTTTATGATTTGCCAGCCTCCCTTACCTCTGCTTTGGGATTCTACCCAATAGTAAGGACTGCAGCAATGTGGAACGAAGAACATAGTACAGTTTTGTACCTACCATAAATGTAGATGTTCGAGGATCCACATTGCTGCAGTCCAATTTACCCTCCCTCCTTCCCCTCTGTGTTTAGGGGTGGTTGTGTAGGTGTGGTTATATGCTGATGTTTTTGTATATATCTTGTTGTATATATTGTACATATGTTTGGTGCAGGTATTTTGGGCCTTGTCTTTTTAGGGTCTTCTGACATCTGGGGCAAGAAAAGACTGAGGATATGACGTCGGTCATGCGCATTAGTACCCTGACGTACTGACGTCAGTCTAATGCGCCCTGACCGACATCAGCCTTATACTCTGGTATTCGGGCCGACTGGACAGCGGACTACCCAATAGTAAGGACTGCAGCAATGTGGATCCTCGAACATCTACATTTATGGTAGGTACAAAACTGTACTTTTTGCAGCAATATCATCGAACAGTAAAAGCAGCACTACCAAAGCCTCCTGACCAGTCCTGTCATCAACTACAACTGGGTGATTGGGTTTACGTCAAAATTTTCCAGAAAAAGAATGGCCTTAGCCCGAGGTGGAAAAGTCCTTTTCAAGTCCTGCTGACAACCTTGACTGCTGTTCGCTGTGCAGGACTGCCAACGTGAATCCATTCTTCTCATTGCAAGAGGCCCTGCCGTGTGGGGACCCTAGACGAATCATTGTAGCCAACAGAGGGAGATCGAGGTGTGACAGATGAATCATCTGCCCAGTGAGGTAGTCAACTTCAACAGCAGTCCATGATGAAGCCAATGACAACAGGTACCCTAGCTTTGGTTTTGCTGCTGTTTCCTTCTATAAATTGGTCGAGAGAAAACAGTTTCTTGCTGGTCCTTGCAATATGCCAGAAATTTAAATACAAGAAACTGCTGGATATGTTCGTATATCCCTCATCATTCTAAGGCAATGATTCCCATCCCTACATCACAGGTGTCATTTGAAAAAGATCTTAACATCAGTCTAACCTGGCGTAATATAACTGATTTTCCAAAGGTTGCTTCTCTCCAACTTGCAACCACACATCATGGAGGCGCATATGCCAGAAATAGGACAATAGCAAATGTAATGACACCAGGCATAAAAGTGAGTTAGACTCTTTGCACTTAAAAAGCTATGACTGGGGGCATGGCATGGGCATAAGTGACCGTTATTACATCTGTGATGATCATGCCTACCCTTGGTTGCCTACAAACTGGTGTGGATGTTGCTTTGTAGGCTATCTTACTCCTGCTGTTCAACATTTTGAAAACCCACCAGCAGGTAGACTTAGAAATAAGTGAGCAATCCACTGGGTAGAACAAGTATTTTTGGTCTTTGCACTCCATACCCAAGATTAAACAACAATGCTTGAAATCACCATGCTTGTTCAGATTCTACAGGAGGTGACCAATGAAACTTCACATCACATTCGGATGGCAAATCGAGAAATGATTGAAATGAGAACTGTGGTGTTACAGAATCAAATGGCACTTGATATAATGCTTTCTGCAAAAGGGAGGTCATGTGCTGTCTTAGGGAGTCGTTGCTTTTCATATTTTCATATATTAGTGACTATCATGATGAACAGGAAAAACTGGCAAATTTCATGAAGCAAAGGGCCAAAGATTTGGACAGCACATCAAAACAATGGACACTTTTTTCATGGTTCAGCAGTATTTTTGGTAACCTGGGAGCTAGTATAATCTAGGGTATTATCATTGTACTTTTTATTATATTTGTGATCATTTTGGTATTTTCTATTTTAAAGGCTGTAATTACAAGATGTTTAACCTCACCTGCACATGAAATGCCACTGCACACCCAATCCGTGAAAATTCTATTATAACAGAGGATAATTACTATGACACTAAAGTTTGGTATGACACTGATGGTGTCAAAGGGGGGAAAACTGTTATGGGATAAGATCATTTTATTAAAATGTTTACTAATTTCAGTTTCATTAATGATGCTATAATCTGATTGTTAAAAAGCAAATATAATTTGTATGCAGGGCTGTGGAAAAATACAGCTTCATAAGCTAAAGTTACTGCTGTGTTTCAACTGCATTATTTTAATGTATAACAAGGAAAAGTAAGTGTTTTAGGAGCAGAGGCATGGTAACTACAGTAAAAGGAATGTATTAGCCTGACTCCTCCAGGCTAGAAGTGCATTGTTGCTAGGGAAGGTTTGAAACATACAAGGTCAGTAAACAAGACCCCTTGAAGCAGGTGGGTCATGTAAAGGAAGGTGCTCACATGAAGTCCGAGGCAAAAATTACGAGGGATGAGAACATTTGCAAAGTCATTGATTTGTTGCAGTCATTGTAAACATAAAAGTTTGCATGTTGTCTCCCAGTGCTGTAAGTAAGCATTTCTGTTCGCACATCCTGAAGTGTTGTTCTGATTGAAGGCATATAAGATAAATTCTTAATGTTATTTATTTATGACTTTAACAGTTGCAATTTTTTTTGTCAGTAACTGGGGAAACATTATTGTCTTTTCTGTTTCTGAAAAATTTATTTGCACAGAAATAAAATAACTCCAGCTTTAGATATTTTCATGGGAATCAACATTTGTGCTCATTTTTGTTTCAGCTTTGAAATTATACACAAAATAAAAATGACATTTAGGCCTTAATTTACACTGCTAGCAATTTTATGTTGAATAACATGATAGTTGCAGGATGCCTGTGTGTGTCTCATTTGATCATAGTTCAGTGCCGCTCACATTTTTAAAGAGAATAAGACATGCTTATAATTAAAACTGAGAGGGGTGGAGATAGATATCACTGGAGAGAGAAAGAAGACCGAAGGTTCTTGCCTGTCTCCCCAGGCAGAGAGTACTTGGCTGAAATATGTTTCTTTTGTGACTCATTGTTGAGCAGTTGATAGCTGAGAGATTGTGTGTTGGTTAAGGTTGTAGTTGCTATGACACTTTTGTGCATATCGTTCTCATTTTTAACTAATTTTTAATGGAAAACATGTTGCTATGCTCCCTGTTTTAAGAAGACTAGATTTAAAGAATCATTCCTCTGTAAACTCTTGAATGTTTGAATGCTTTCAGCCTGAAGACCAGTTTTATGAAATGGAAACCTGACTATGACAGTGCAGCCTCAGAATATTCAAAGGCAGGTAAGAAAATTCACTTAAAATGCATACATTGTGACCCTGTATTGTTGTGAAGTAGATGCTGTGCTGCACAAGCTCCGAAATGTTATACTGCCTTAGGAGTTGCATTTCAAATGCCTGTGTTTTACAAATGGACAGAATGTGACAGCATTTACCATTTGGTTATGTTCTTGTTTATTGTTTTAATATATCTGTAGGCTTCTTTTGTAAACATTTTTCTCTTGAGGCAACTTTTCCATCATTTTTGAAATCTTTGATCTTGCAAATGCTTTAACATTACTTTTTCCTTTGTCATTTTGTTGCCAACTATATATATTAAACAAGCAACAACCTCTAACAAGCGGAAGCAATTAACATTAAAATCACAGTAGATCAAGGAGAATTAGCATACAGCAAATATCTACATTTTAGTTACTAATGCATCCAAAATTATCTTACTGAATTATGTTTGTATCCTTAGAGTTGCTATTACAGGTGCAACAACTGTATCAGTCTATTGCTCTGTTTTTATGTGAACTGGCACATTACTTGATTTTTATTAGTAAGCACATTACTAAGTGTAAAGGAGGATGTGAAAAGCAGAGGGATAACCTAGATTTATAAGTTAGTAGGTTAATATCAGGCTGTTGTTGATCCAGTTGACAGTTTGTAGCCTAGCCACCAGATCCCACATCGTAAGTACCTTCTGACAGGAATAATTAATACCCAGTTTTGGCCCATTTCAATGAGGACTTGAGGAGCCATACCTATGGTGTATTTATGATTGCCTAGGCATTCATCCAAGTTACTCTTAAAGATGGCAAAGGAGCTACTTTGTTTTGCATCCAATGGAAATCTGTTCATATAAGAAGGATTCTCTAAGAAGGATATCTGCTTGTGTCTTGGGAGTGGGTATTAATGGGTGGTGTTTGTTTTGTGGATAGACAGGAGTTTCCATAGGACTGTTTCTTTTGAAGCTTTGTAGGTAAGTAAAGGTTCCCTGCTAAGAGTTTATAGGAAACAGGAAAAAAGGGAGAGTTCTTTAAGGTGATCTGTGTAGCTCAATGTCAAAATGCCCTTGATTGACTTGGTGAGGAAATGCTGCTCACTCTCAAGCCAAGTCATGTGCTTCGACAAATGCATATCAAAGGAGTCATTGTGTTCTGTTATAGGTCTGATGAGGGAAGAGTAGAGAGGGATGATCAAGAGTATGCCCTCTAGTTCTAAGGAAGTTATCAGTCTGTTTTTAAAAAAGGATTTTGTAACATTGATGCATAGTGATCAAATGATAGTTCATTGTCAAAAGTGTCAAAATGACTAAGTTTTCAAAGTGGTGTTACCTGTTTGTGGGTCCATAGTTTCCCAGGCTTGCCTAAGGACACAGTGCTACATTTCTTGGTATTTAGTTTAAGACTATGGTCTGAACACCACTTGCTGGTGTATTTTAGACCTTCCTTGAGAGTCTGGAAATAGTTCATGATTACTTCAGGTTTGCAGCCATCAGCATACTAGCTCTGCCACAGGCCCTTGATCTTACCTTTGACATCAGAGAAGTAAATACCAAAGAAAATTTGTCCTAGGACCAATCTTTGGGGGATACCACTGGTAACTATTCATCTGATGTTGTCATTCTTCCCATAGTCCTCGACAGTGAGTTTGGCGCCGAATCCTCGGAACCGACTTGGCTGTTTTTCCAGTTCATGTGCACCAAACAACTCTCGAGCTCAATTCTACCCATAATGTTCCTTGCCAAATTACCTCTGGTCTTGTTTGCCACTCCAGTGTCAGGTGTGTCACCTGTAAGCTCTCGAGCTAAGCAGTTTTTTCTTCTGTAAGTGGATATCGGTTATATTTCAAACCTGTTTTATAAATTTTGCTATTCATCTACCCGCTCCCTTCTAGTTCTTTTGGTGTGCGTGTGATCTGATCTACCTTTTGGTAGTGCTTCTATACCATAGTTGGTATATTTTCTTTCTTTTACCTTTCAGTATTTCTTGCTACCATTGTTGGTACTGATTCTTTCCTTTCCATTAAAAAAAATGTTTACTGTTAAAATAGTGTCTTCCTGGTATTTCTCTGCCTGCTTGTGTTTCTTCTTTCTACATTATGGCAAACAAGCTGACTAAAGGCACCACCAGTTTTGAAAGGGGTCTTAAATGTGACAGAAAGTTGCCCAGTTTGGATGGGCATACACTTTTGCGTCTATTGTCTTGGAGTTGTTCACCTCCAAGTAGACTAACCTATGCCATGGTTTTAGCCATCGAACATTAATGGAGTGAAAGAACAAACATTCTAAAAAGATTTTTGAAATTGGAATTTGATGAAGCTCTGTCACTGTCCAGACTAGCGTCGTCGTCCTCCTCCCCCTAAAAAGAGGTCCCACTCTGTTCCATTGGAACCAGTGCTGAAATACTTAGTGTCTTTGATACTGTCTTGGGTACTGACTACTCAATCATCTAAGACTTTGGCATCATCGGTGCTGACTTCTGCACCAAGCTCATCAGTGCCGACCTCAACATTGGTTCCTCCTGAAACTAAGGAACCGAGAATTTCACCCATCCTTATTTTGCCTGGGGCCAAGTATTCCCCTTCAGTGGATCCCTTTGTGAGTCACCCTCCAAGTCCATTTATGGAGAAATATTCTCCCAGATCTCCCTCCCTCTGCCAGGTCCACCAGGAGCCTTACCGAGTCAGATATTATGAGGATGGTGGAACAGCTCCTTGCTGCAAGGGGATTGTCTTTGGCTCTGGTTGCTAGCGCTTCTACTGCCAGAACAGAGTCTGCGTCCATACCGATTTGTCATCTTCCTCATCCGACTCCCACTGAGACATGGGAACCTGCGGTGTCGACAGTTCCAGTACTGACTGCTTTGGTTACAGTTAGAGCTTCTTCTCTGGCACCAATCACTTCCGTACTTCCCTGAGCACTTTGGGTGCTTTGGACATGGAGACGACTTGGGGCTGTAGCTTTGTTGTGGGTTCCATGAGGATGGTTTTGTCTTTGGCCTTTGTGGAGCCTTCCATGCCCTTCGGTGCCTCTGCATTCATAGGCTTGGCCCCTGCTTCGGCTTTGGAGGAGGTTCCTTCGTGTGTGGGGTGAGAACATAATTTTAAAGGAGTGTCTCTGGTTCTGGGCTCCTATCCCTCTTTGGGGGGGGGGGCTGCCTTCCAGGCCATGGAGAGGGCCTTGTCTGTGCCAGACAGTCAGTCGTTACTTACCCCGTCGACATTGGGTCTTTCTCCCAACCTGAGCTTCCTCTTTCTTCTCCCCTTGTACAGAGAGCACAAAAGTCTCAGGATCCAACCTTTGTGGTTATATCCTCTTCGGATCCCTCTCCGGAACACCCCACAGAAGAGGTCCCTGCAAAGAGGAAGTGTAAGAGGAAATACTTGGACTCCCCACAGGGTCTTTCACAGAAGATACTGATTTTGGTGAAGGGGAAGAAGATACTGATTTTGGTGAAGGGGAAGGTTCCCCCAAGTCTCCACCTGACTGTTTCCTTCGAAGGCATTCTTAAAATCGTGAAACAGAGGGGAGGCTGGCCTTCCACCCAACCTTCCTCAGAGGAGTCAGTATATCTTGAGGCTTTCCATTCTCAACCCACCACCTCTCAGATTTCTCCACCCACTGACGACCTCATAAAACTTATTGCTCAGCAGGCTTGTATGTCTCCTGATGCTATCAAGCCTATACCCAAGAGACCAGATCGTATATTGTCAGCCCTTATGGATCAGCCACATTAGACTAAGGGAGTCGCAGTAGATGCCATGGTGGTAGCAGCAGCCACTAAGAGGGAACTTGACGAAGAGAGTCCCACTATCCATCCCCCTAATAAGGAGTCTAGGGCCATGGATAGATTTGGGAAGCACTTGTATCCCTCACCGACTTTCGCTGTTAGGTCCTTGAACTACATGGCACATTTTACTAGATTGCAAAGGGATCAGATAAAGGAACTTTTGGATACCCTGACGTGAGCAGTAGCTGAGGGAGTTCAAAACAAAGTGACTTCGCATTTCGCAGCCCTAGAATCTGTATCGAACTTGTCCATGAGTCTAATTGCACATGCTGTGGAAGGGTCAGTGAGAGCTGCAGGTTCAGACGTAGCCATCAGGAGACACGTCTGGATGCACTTGAGTTTGTAGAGCCATTTAAGTCTTCTTTCGTCAACGCTCCATTTGACAGAACATCCCTATTTGGCCCCACAGTGAAGGATAGTCTAGCCAGATGTGAAAAAGATGGAAAAACTCTTTCTGCCATAGGTGTATGCTTCTCCATTCCCCGGCAGCATTATTCCAGGAACCAGCAGAGTGGGAGGCTATGGTTTAAGAAGTCCAAAGGGCCTTTCCAGGACACTCATGGTAATGATTTCCTCCAGGGCAGAGGAGAAAGCAATAATGGAAGATACAGAGGAAGAGGCGGAAATGGCCTGCAAAATCAGGGTTCTAGGGATTCTTTCTCTGAACTCTTAACAGTGTTCCTAAAAGGAGGCCCGAATTACTGTCCTCTGGAGTCAGTCGGGGGATGATTATCTCTGCACCAACATGCCTGGCTAAATATAACAAAGGACCTTTGGGTGCAGAGAGTTATAACCAGAGGTTATAGTATCCCCTTTTTAGTTCATCCAATTCCAGCAAATAAAATTCCGGATGTTCCACCCACGCACAGGGATGCAGCAGTATTAGAAACTCAAAAATTGCTCTACAAAAGAATCATCCAAGAAGTCCCACCCGACCAAATAGGATCTAGAATTTACTCAAGGTTCTTTTTAGTGTCAGAGAAAACAGAGGACTGGAGAGCAATTTTTGGATCTCCGCAAGCTGAACAGATCAGTTCAGCAGACCAAATTTTGGATGGTCATGGTTCAGTCTTAGTCTCCCTTTTTTAGGAAAAGATGATTGGATGTGCTCTATAGGTCTTCAGGATGCGTATTACCACATAAAAATGGACAAACACTCCAGCAGATATTTGCACTTCCGGCTGGGAGCCAGTCACTACCAGTTCAGAGCACTGCCCTTTGGTCTCACCACAGCCCCCATGGTGTTCAAATGCATAGCGGTGGTTGCAGTTCACCTCAGACTGCAAGGATTCAGGTGTTTCTGTATCTAGAAGGCTGGCTCCTTACTGCTCCCACCAGGCGTCTACTCAAACAGACTCGAGATTACACTCTACAGATTTGTGCCAACTGTAAACTACGAAAAAATCCAAGTTACAGCCATGCCAACAGACAGAATTCATTGGAGTGGAGATAAATACAGTCACAAGCATAACATCCCTACCCAGTGACTCTGCAGAGAATACAAGGTCAAGTCAGCCAGACTATTCACAACAGCAAAGTGCCAGCAAGGCTTCCACTACAAGTCCTAGGGGGTCTATGGCAGCTTATATCACTGTAGTTCCATTAGCGAGATATCACATGAGAATCCTTCAGTGGCTATTAGCTTCTCAGTAATCGATGTTAGACCAGTCGATGTCTCACTTGATCACAATTACCAACCGATGCAAACAGGATCTTCAGTTCTGGCTTCAATCCAGTGAAATTTAAGGGGCCGTCCCTTTGTTCCCTTTCAACCCCAAGCCATAGCAATACATATTCTGGGGACCTCCAATGTGATTGTGGACAGATTAAGCAGGACCAATTCAGGACCTCATGAGTGGTTTCTCAGTCCGTCAGTGGTGGAAAAGATATTTCACCAGTGGGGCCAGCCTTCTGCGATCTGTTTGCATGCCCTCTGAAAAAGTGCATCAGCTACTTTGACCTGATACCCCCTCTGGGGTAGTCACTGAGAGATGCTCTTCTTCACAATTGGCCCCTGGTCTTATGTACGCATTTCCCCCACACTCTCTTGTATATCAGTTTCTAAAGAAAGCAGTTAGGTTGAAGAACAAGGTAATCCTCTTTGCTCTGTTCTGGCCTTAACAATTCTGGTTTCCCTTCCTTTGGCCTCATCTAGTTCGGAAACCTTTGAATCTGGATTCAACTCCAGACCTGGTGTCCCACACGGACAGATTGGTTCACCCAAATCTTCACATCCTCAAGCTCACAGCATGGCTTCACCAGTTCCCATGTTTGCCAGGTATTCCTCTCTTAGTTTAGTTTATCAGCTCAAAGAATCGTTTTAGCTAGTCACAAAACCGCCACAAGAAAACTATAGCTCAGCAAATGGCATAAGTTTTCTCTATGGGTGTCAAATTCTAATATTGACCTATAGTTAGCTCCATTTGAAAAGGTTTTAGATTTTTTTTGTCATCACTATTTGAAACGGGAGCCTCAGCATCGGCCATTCGAGTGCATCTAGTTGCAATTTCCAATTTTCACTTGGTTCTGAATGGAGCGCCCTTGATGTCCCATAAACTATGCAAAGCCTTTTTGAAAGGTTCCATGATGCTCATACCCCCATATAAGGAACCTTTAGCTCCTTGGGACCTGAATTTTCTTCTGCAATCTCTAATTTATCCTCCCTTTGAACCTTCAGACAAACGCGACCTAAAATTCCTCTAGAAAACGCTGTTTTTGGTATCTATTACCTTAGCAAAAAGAATGAGAGATTCAGGCGTTATCTTGCAAACCTCCTTATATAATTTTTCATAAGGATAGATTCTCTTTGAGAACTAACCCTTCCTTTCTGCCTAAGGTAGTATCTGAATCCAATCTGAGCCAAACTATTCAACTTCCAGTTTCCTTCCCCAGTTATACTAACAAAGGTGAGAATTTTCTCCATCTATTAGATGTACATAGACAACTCCACTTCTGTTTACACAGAACTAGAGAGTTCAGAAAATTGGACCAATTGTTTGTTTCATTTTCTTCAGTGGCAAAAGGGAAACCAGTCTCCAAAGTTACCCTAGCTAAGTGGATTAAGGACTGTATTGTCTTTGTCTATAACAAAAGCAATTTACCACTACAAAGGCCTGTTAAGTTACATTCCATTAGAGCAGTATCTGCATCTTCAGTGTTCCAATCCAAAATTACCTTGCATGACATTTGTGCAGTGGCTTCTTGGGCTTCTCCACATACCTTTATTACTCATTGCAAACTAGATTTGGTCTCTAGGGGAAGGGCATCCTTCGGCTCGATAGTCTTCAGGAATATTCTTCCATGAGACCTCCCAAGATTCAGGTTGCTGGGGATTCTGTCCCACTGTCAAAGACTCTGTGAAGACTGACAACATCAGATAAAGAAGTTATGTCTTACCATAACGTTCCATCTGTGTTGTCGATCTTAACAAATCCCTGACATACCCGCCCTCTTTCCCCCTATCCCACGTTTTTATTATGGTGGATCGGGTTCCATGGTGACAGATGTTCTCTATCTGGACCAGATAGTTTCTCCTTTTCCTGTGGTACTTGTTTTCCCCTTATTTTTATGCAAACTCGATCTGAGGTAATTTGGTAAGGAGCATTTTGGGTAGAGCTGAGCTTGAGAGTTTTTTGGTCCGTGTGAGCTGGGAAAGTGGACGAGTGAACTGAACCCACTCTCAAGGATATGTAAAGATGGACAACACAGATAGAACATTATAGTAAGCCATAACTTCTTTTTTGATGAGAACATGCCTCCCACACTGATAGATTGGGTTGTGTTGGAAAGCTAGTTTGCTATCCAGTGGGTAACAGTTTGCTATCCAGTGGGTAACAGAAGATGTCTACATTTAGTTTGATTAGTTTATCAGTAATGCCAGAATATGGGATGGTGTGAAAGGCCTTGGCCTGGTCTGGGTACTAGGGAGTGCAAACTGATTTTTCTGCGTTTAATGCATTAGTAATGCGCTGACAGAAACCCACCAGGTTCTGGAGGCAGGATCTGCCTTTAACAAGCACAAACTGGCTTTAGTTCTGGTCTTGTAGACTGCCTATATCCTTATTAAGTTCTGTAATGATGCATTCCACTGCTTGCACTATCTGCCCTAGGGCATTTATAAGCCTAGCCAGAGTATGTTTGGCTTTCGCCACCCGTTTAGATTAGTTGACTGTGCCTTTGTATAGTAGGTCACAGAAGGTAGCCCCTTTAAGGTTTGTTTACTGTACCTCTGTCAAGCAGTGACACAGAAGAGATCCCAGGGGTAAACTTACAATCTCCCATCCATTCATCAAGATTTCTCTTGAAGAGGGTCAGTGAGGGGCTCTGCCTGACATGGATTGGGATTTTGTTCCAGAGTGAGGGGAGCCTCTGGGATATGAATCTGTCCCTCCAGCATGTCCTATTTATTTCTGTGCTGAGGTTCAGGTCCCTGGAGCGTGTAGCTCTAAGGGATTTAGATTTCCTGAGGTGAAGCATGTCCATTAATTCTGGGTTGGACATAGCTTTATACGTCAGACACAGATCGCCTCTGAGTAGGCAGTACGCAACTGAGTAGAGCTGGAGTTTCTTTAGCCGAACTGCATAGGGCATCTGTTTGAGCCCCTTGATCCTCTTGGTGAGATACTTTTGGGGTCTTTCCAGTTGCTGAAGGTGTCGGGTAAGGTACATCCCAAACGGGGCATTGTACTCAATTATGGGCCTGATAAGTGGTGAATAGAGGGGCACAATGACCTCTCTTGATCTAGATGTGAACCCTTTCATGATAGGGTGGGCTATATAGAAGGTCTTTCTAACCACTTTGGCAAAGTGATTGTCAAAGGAGATATTGCTATCTACTTGAGTCCCCAAGTCCCTAATTAATTCTTCCGTACTTAATGGATTACCACCTATGTGGTAATTTGTGGCACTTTGTTTTTTCCAAAGGGGATGACTATGCACTTTTTGGCATTTAGCTTTAGGTCATGGCTCTGGCACCAGTTACACATCTCTCTCAGACCCTTTTGGAGGATGCTTGTGTCAGTCGGAGAGTCGATTATAGCACCCAGTTTGCAGTCATCTGCGAACTTGGTCAGCCATAGTCCACCCGTGTTAGCCTGTACCTCGGAGAAATATATACCGAACAAGATAGGTCCCAGGACTGAGCCTTGTGGGACACCACTTGTAACTGGTTTAGAGTCTGACATGGCACCTGCTATTCTGACCATGTGGGTTATATCCCTGAGCCAGTTTGCAACCCATCTTGTGACATATGGGGTTGATATTTAAACTGGTGAGCTTATTTATGATGACCGAGTGGGGTATTGTGTCAAAGGCCTTTGCGAGGTCCAGGTAGGTTGTGTGGACTACCTTCCTTTCATCTGTAGCTTTGGTAACTGTTTCAAAGAAGTCGACCAGGTTCAAGAGGCAAGATCTGCCCTTAACGAAGCAGAAATGGGTAGGATCTGGTGTCTGGAGGTTCCCAATGTCTTTGTTTATGATTTCCATGATGATACGTTCCATATCTTTGCAGACCAGGCTAGTCAGGCTTATAGGGCGATAGTTTCTGGGGTCTGTTGTGGCACCACCTTTGTGGAGTGGGACCACTGTTGCTGTACGCCATTCCTTGGGAACATATCCTGTAGTAAGGCTGAGATTGAACAGTGACTTTATATGAGGGTTTAGTTCTTCTTGGAGCTCGTGTAAGACGCAGCCCGGGACACTGTCTGGTCCCATTGATGCTGTGTTTTTAGCTTTGGAGAGGGCAGCTCTCACCTGTGCATCTGTGATCTCAGGAAGGCTACACTCTGTTGGGATAGACATTTGTTGTTTTTGGGGGGGAAGGGGGGGAGAAGTTTGCACTGAACCTGTCTGCCAGGATGTTGGCAATGTCTGTGGGTTCAGTGAATTTTTTGTCATTTTGCACCAACTCAGAGCATATGTGGGAGTTGCCTCCCAGGTTTCTGACATAACTAAAGAAGGCCTTGTGATTATCTTTAGTGTCTTGTGCAATTTTTCTTTCAAAGCTGGCCTTAGAAGATTTTATGAGGGATCGTAGTTTCTTGCTAGTACTGATCAGTGACACCTTCCCTTTTTGGGATTTTGCTCTGTCATGCAGTAGCTTTCTCCTTCTGTTGTATAGCTTATTTATGGCCAGGGTCCACCAGACAGGTCTCCTGCCTTTGGAGGAGTGAGTCTTGGTTTTATTTGGGATAGCATGCTCCATGCATTCCTGTAGGTGTCCATAGAATGCTTTTGTAAAGGATTCTGCATTTTGGGCTGTATTGTCCACTGGCCCGGGGGCTTTGAAGGATTCCACCTTAGTTTTGAGAAGTGTGAAGTTTGCTTTTGAGAAGTTCTTCACCGTGGTTTCCTTGGCTGGGGGTGGGGACGGAATATGGATGTCCAGTGAGATTTGTTTATGGTCTGATCTTGCCAATGAGGGGTATACTTCTGGTGTGGAACATAGAGACCCCATGTTGGTGATGACCAGATCCAGTACGTTTTCCCCTCTTGTGAGAGTGGTGACCAGTTGTTCCATAGCATTTGAGTTTATAAATTCTAGGAACCGTTGGGCTAGGGTGTTTGGGCTTGAGTAGTTTTCCCAATCGATGTTTGGGTAGTTGAAGTCACCCAATATAATAGTGTTTGGAGAGACCTTCATATTCTCCAGTGTTCTCAGGAAAGCCGAGTGAGGTTCCTGTGTTTGGGAGGGTGGTCTGTAGCAGGCTACAAACTGAAAGGCAGTTTTTCCCACTGTTAGTTGCACATGGATGGTCTCCAAAGCTTCTTGCAGTGCCACTGGCCTGGAGGTGTGGGTATCTTTGATAAGTATGGCTACTCTTCCCTCCTTTTGTAGTTTGGTCTGAGTTTTGGGGCCAGAAAGCATGGTAAGAAGTATAGCCTGGTAGTGCTGGGGTGCTCTCGGGAGCCCTGAACCAGGTTTCTGTTACTGCACAGATATCGATATTCTCCATATTGAGGAGAGTCTCGAGTGCGTGCATCTTGAGGTTTAGACTTCTGGTGTTGAGCAGCATTATCCTTAGTTTTTTTTTCTTTGTGTTGTCTATGGGGGTGGGTTTGTCTTTTGAGCCTTGCCTAAAAAAGGCATTATGGGGGAGGCAAGAGCCTTAGCCAGTATCCGAAAACCCAGGGGTGACAGGTGCAAGCCGTCCCTAGCGAAGCAACGTGGCTTGTCGAGCATGTCATCCCAGGCTGACAGACACTGGATCCCCTTTGAATGACACCAATACTTTAGCCAGTTGTTAAAATTTATCATTTTGTCTTTATACTGTGGCATCATTCTTGGTGAGGGTAAGATGCTACTCAAGGTCAGGGTCATACCGACCTGGGCTACATGATCAAAGAGCTCCTGTACATCTTTTTTCATTTAGTCCAGGGAGGTACGTCTCAGGTCATTCACACCAGCATGGACAATGATGGAGTCATACTTGTACTTGCTTTGGAGTGACCCGAGTGCTTGTGTTATGTGGCGGATCCTGGCACCCGACAGGCAGCTTACAGTGACCTTCTCCTTGTTCAGCCTGGTGAGTGGGACGTCAGTGTGTCGGACAATAGAGTCGCCTATTACAAGTGTATTAGGTGTGTTGTTTAGCCTTAAGGGCTGTGACTGTGTGGCACACTGACTTTGTGAGTTATGTGATACGTGGATATTGTTTCGTGGTAGGTGTTGCTTGGATGTCTGCTTTGGAGGTCTCTGCTGCTTAGGCAGATTTTTATTTAGAGCCTCAGTATGTTTTGTGTGTTTATGTGTTTGGTTTGCTGATGCGATAGGTCTATGTGAGACTGGATTTGTGGTGTGTGTGGTTACCTTCTCCTCCTGACAGGCTGTGCCAGTAATGGGTTGAGAGAGCTTAGCCTCCAGTTTGGCTATATAGTTGCATCTCTCACATATATTTGAGCTTGTTGGGAGGAGGAGAGGGTGGTCTGTATACATAAGGCAGTTGTAACATTGCCTCAAGATTCCCAGATTCACCAGCTGGACTGGAGAGTAAACTCGAAACTGACCTTTGGACATGCCTGAATAATATAGGGAACTACTTATTGACTGATCAGAAAGAACCAATAGGGAGAAAGTGCTTTGAAGGAGTATAAGAGGATATAGTGCTTTAGTTTGTGTTTACCTATGAGATTACTTATACGAGCAAGTGCAGGGTTTTAGAATGAGAATAGAGTGCTTAATTTGAGATTTAGAGCAGTTCTAAGGAAAAAAGTGAAGAGTAGACTTTGTGGAGCCGGGAATAGTTTAAACTTGTTTAAGCGGCACTGCCCGACGCTGCTCTGTGTGCAAGACCGCGCTAAAAGAGGGTTGCAGGGTTTTAAGAGATAGAGATCAAGGAGTTTAGAATTGACCCAAAATGGCCAATAAAACTACAGCTTCTAGGCAGTACCCACTCCTATAGGGACAGGCAGGCTGTTCAGTGTTAAACACTGCCACTGGTGAACACAGAGACTTCCCTTTAGTCCAAGCAAGCACTGGCCTCCAAGAAACTTACAAAAAGTTCAGAACAGCAAATCTGTAACTGAACTTTCTTAAATTTCAGAAAGTGGGGAAAAAAGCAAGATTTTTTTTTTCTTTTTTCTTTTTTTGTTTTAGTTTAAAGGTAGCAGAGATACACAAGTAGCAAAATAATCACAACAGTGCAATAAATGACCCCACACTTGAGTGCTAGGCCAAAGTCAGGTAAAATGCAGTTTTAAGAGAAAAAACGATTTTAAATTAAGTGCAACACAGGAAATGCAGTAAACAGGCTCTAGATGTGTTCTAATGCTGTTTCTAATACAGATATAAACTTTAGCAAGCTGCAAAACGCCAAAAAGTAGGCGGCAAAGCAGTAATTCTTAACAAAAAAGCAGAAGAAAATACTTAAAATCTCAAAAGTGGCTCCTTTCTCCTCTCAGCGTTTTCTCCCCTTGGTAGGTGCTTCAGCAACAACCAACAAGCCTGGAAAGACACCAAAACCACGAGGCAGCAGGGTTTTAAGAGATAGAGATCAAGGAGTTTAGAATTGACCCAAAATGGCCAATAAAACTACAGCTTCTAGGCAGTAACCACTCCTACAGGGACAGGCAGGCTGTCCAGTGTTAACCAGTGCCACTGGTGAACACAGAGACTTCCCTTTAGTCCAAGCAAGCACTGACCTCCAAGAAACTTATAAACAGTTCAGAACAGCAGATCTGTAACTGAGCTTTCTTAAATTTCAGAAAGTGGGAAAAAAGCAAGATTTTTTTTTCTTTTTTTGTTTTAGTTTAAAGGTAGCAGAGATACACAAGTAGCAAAATAATCACAACAGTGCAATAAGTGACCCCACACTTGAGTGCTAGGCCAAAGTCAGGTAAAATGCAGTTTTAAGAGAAAAAACGATTTTAAATTAAGTGCAACACAGGAAATGCAGTAAACAGGCTCTAGATGTGTTCTAAATACTGTTTCTAATACACATATAAACTTTAGCAAGCTGGAAAACGCCAAAAAGTAGGCGGCAAAGCAGTAATTCTTAACAAAAAGCAGAAGAAAATACTTAAAATCTCAAAAGTGAATTCCCCCTTATGGAGTGGGATGATTACAACAGTTCTCCACAACTCTGGTACATATCCAGTGGAGAGGGTGAGACTGAATAAGCTTGCTAGCAGATCAGTGAGTGTCTAGTGCTGACAAGAAAACAGCCTGTCATATTATCTAAGGTCAAAAACACTAGCTCCATTGGTCCTGATAGAGAACTTCAGACTGGATTTGAAGTCGTCAGAAGGGGGGTGTTGTGGTAGTATGCTAATATATTGGGAATGTCAGCGGGAGATAGGGGAGTAAATATTTGAGCTTAATTTGTCTGCTAATATGTTGGGTATGTCTTCAGGGAATTAAAACTTTGTTATTGTTGTTTGTTGTTGTGTATTGGCTCCATGCATTGCTGGGCATTTCTTCAGCTATATCAGAAACCTCAGAAGTAGGTTTAGGTTTTATTGTTGTCCTTAGCATAGGTGGCAATCTATCATAGATGCTATCATAGATTAGTAATAGGCTAACAGCCCTTGTGGGCCATTTTAAGCCTAGCCAATTACCCAATGTAAGAATCTAACCCTGCACCTTATGTCTGTAAGGTAAACACCTTAACCATTACACCAACCTCTCCCGCCCCTTGTTCTGTAATGATACATTCCACTGCTTTACAGGTAAGACTGGTAAGGCTTATAGATCTGTAGTTGCCAATTTTACATGTATACTTACTTTTGAAGGATTTGGTTTTGAGTTCTTTGCTGACAACTTTGAGTTCTCCTCTTGATGATTTGGATATTAAGTTTACTTCTACAAGCTGAGTTTCATCCTCTTCTCATTCAGCTTTTGTACTAGGTTTATACCATTGAGGTTCATTCCTAAATATGGCATGGCATTTGTATCTTATGGAGACAGATACCTCAAAGCATGCTTTGAGGTGCGCACAGAAATTATCCACAAATTTAGTAGTGTTTGGCATGGGGTTATCGAGGTGAGGAGGGTGTTTAAATTTCAACAGATCATCAGTTAGTTGGACTACGTTTGCCTTAGAGTAGTCTCCAAATTCAAAAGGGTTTTGCAGTAATTCTGGTTTTACCCTCATAGTGATTGTTGTTGAGTGGTGGTCAGATGTGACCAGTGATTTGGTAACTGCAGATGTCAAACAAAGTCAGTAAGGACTGGATCTAATAATTTTGAAGCCCTAGCTGGGACTTGAATTAGTATTGTTTAGGAATATTTAATGGGCTACAAAGTATTGTTTAGGAATATTTCATGGGCTACAAGGGAAGACAAGGGTTGTACAGTAGCTGACTGTGATTGGGGTACAGAGTTTTATTTACAGTGAGAATGATATGGAGGAGTTCAAGGTTTCCTTGCTTTAAGAGCATATCCACAGCTAGTGGGATTTGGCTTTATTGGCCTTTATTGGTCTGAATTTGCCCATAAATAGACTTAAAAGAAAAAAGTCATAGACATTCAGAAATGCTGTATAGCTGAAACACTTGATGTCCTTAAAGGGTCATTTGCTTATATCCCAAGTTGCCTCTAATACAAGAGGTTTAAGAAATCTCACAGTGGAAACTCTAGCCTTGCTAGAATTTTTTCTTTTGGTTTTTCCAGATTGTTTTTTGTGTGTGAACTTTTCACTCGTTTGGTTGGGATATTTTGCAGACACCTTAATGGTTATGGATATCAGCTGGGTACGACGACCCTGTGTTTCTAAAGGTTAGCCAAAAATTCCCCTTATGCTGTACTGATGGTGCCATAAGTAGGCGGAAGCATTCATGTCCACAGGTAGTGGGGTTCGACTTTATTGCCCTGAATTTGTCCATAAGTAGACTTAAAAAAGTCATGGATATTCAGAATTGCCATACAGCTGAAACACCTGATGTCCTTAAAGGGTCATTTGCATATATCCCATGTTGCCTGTAATGCAAGCTGTTTAAGGAACCGCACAGTGGAAAGTCTAGCCTTGCTAGATTTTTCTTTTGGTTTTACTGTTTTAAGAGTCTGGAAGTGAATTAGCTTCTTAAGAATGCAGACACAGCATCATTTTCAGCTTTGGGTCTGAAAGAGTGATAGGTATGGAAACCCTGCACTGTGGGAGTAACTTTCACTGTTCTGAAACTATATTTCATTATCTATACAGATATTTTGAAGAGTCTTGGCCACTATTTGGAAGCCATGAGGAGAGAGGTGCAGGCATCCCTAGCAAAATAGCTAGGGGTTTATTTATTTACTTATTTATTCAGTTTGGTAACTGGGGGTGAAGCACTGATCCAAATGGACCTATTTCATCCTCAGCCCAGAGAAATAGTACAGTATTATGAATACAAATGAAACACTATGTGCAGATTGCAATGAATCAGTAATAGCAGTAATAAAAGTACACAATACAGAGCACACTAGGAAGGGTTAGACTACGGCGGGAAAAAGAATAAGAGAGCTAAAGAGTGAAGCGATAGACCAGAAATAGCAAACATAAGGGTACACAAAAATTAACTGCATACAATGTGGAAGAGATGTCACACGTTAATGTAGGGAAGTAATATGAGAAAGAAGAGTGTGCTTGACGGGTGATGGGTCCAGAGGGAAACCATTTGCAAATGGACTTTTGATTTCAGATGTTCTTTAAGCTGAATAAGAAATGAAGGGTCCGACATGAGGTCTTTAACATCAGTAGGGAGGGATTCACAGATTTTGGGGTATGAGATGGAGAAGGGATGGTTAGTGTAATGAAGTCTGGTTCTGGGACACTGAGGAAGTGGAGCAGAATGTTTAAGACATCTTAGATTGTAACAGGGTCATCTCTAATAAGGTTGGAGGTAAGATGAGGGCAGGAGTGTTCTTTGAGGAGCGTGTAGAGTTGTTCTGCAAGAAGCAGATTGACACATTTTTGGACAGGTAATGAACTGTCATTTTTTTAATTATAATACACTGATGCTCATTTATAGGGAACAAGGTGATGAAACTGCTGAAGGAGCTGCTTATAGTTTGGATGGTGGAGTTTTTCCTTTAGGTACTGCTGCAGCAAGTCAAAGTTCATATTCAAGCTGGGCAAGCAGAATTCCTTTGACAATGGCATTACTAGTTGGTTTGAAGAGAAAGGTGAAAATTTATAGGACCAAAATAGGAGGGAGATAATTTTCATCCATACTAATTTTAGGTGAAGGTGAAAGTTCAGTGTGGGATCAAGCCACATTCCAAGGTATTTGAAGAAGATGACTTGATCATTGAGGTTGTCAAGATGGTCATGGATAAGAAGTGATTGAGAGGTTTTCTACCATTTAGGGGAGTTACCAAACAGCATTATTTTAGTTTTGGAAGTGTTGAGCAGTAGCTTTTTGTTAAGCCATTTGAGTTGTTACATAGCCAAGGAGATCAGGTTTGAGTGAAATAAGACCATGTCATCTTAGTAAAGTGAGAGAGAGAGAGAGAGAGGTGAGGGAGGTCAAGTGATAGTTTATTAATGAAAATAGGGAAAAAGAATAGGAGCCAGAATGGAGACCGGAGCCATTTCTTTTAAGGAGATGGGTGGAAGGATAGAGAATGTTGTTGAACCGAACAGAAGAGTACTGATTTGGAAAAGAGAGCTGTGTGTCTGCATATTCCAGTTTCAGGTAAGCTATTTAACAGCATGTTATGGTCAACCAGAAAAAAAGTCTGGTGAGGTCAATGATGCCTTCATTGAGGAGGCCTTTATCCATAATCAGGAGGATGTTCTCAGGAAGCTTCCAGAGTGCTGTAGAAGTGCTCTTATCTCCCCAATAGCCATGCTTTTTTGAGGATAGTAGATTATACTGGGAGATAGAATGGGTGAGTTGATGTAAGCGAATTTTTCAAGGATTGTATCAAGTATGGGAAGAGGGGAGATGGGAAGGTTATCAGGGGTGTGGGATGGGTTAGATTTTTGAGGTAGGGGTTAAACAGTAGCTGTTTTCCAGAAATCAGGCTTGTTGTTTTGAGTTGGTCAGAGATTGTAAATGTGAAGAAGGGGTGGAGCCATTAAGTCCTTACATAAGAATAAGAACCATTGAAGGATATTGTCATTACCAGCAGGTGAGTCAGTTTTTAGTTGTTCAGGTAGTGGTATTACGTATTTAGCTTTATTGATTTGAAATGGAAATTGGGAATATGCTGGGGGGGGGGTTAGAGAGAGAGGAGGGGTTATTAATAGAGCCAGGGATGGGAAGTGTACTGAAGTGTAGGCTGAAATCATTTGGTGTGAGGTGGGGACAGCCTATCATGCAGTTGACTTCTGCCCAGAATTTTTTAGGTGAGTTGAGAAAAGATGACTGATGCTTTCTCATAATGTTATTTTTATATTGCCTGATTGCCTGTTAAGCTAGATTTCTTAGTTTAGTACAGTGTTGCCTAGAAGTTGAGGATGGGTTGTTTTTATAAGTGTGCCAGGTATTGTAGCTTAGACTTAAGTAGGCATTTCAGTAGGATCGTAGGAAGTTACTAGGCTTTTGGCCCTGAGGCCCTTATAAACCTAACCAAGAGTTTAGCCCATGTTTAGACAAGCCAGCACCCGATGTCCCTGTCCAGCAGGGACACAGGTGGAATCCCAGGGGTGCATTTTCTGTATAGGATCATAAAAGCATGTTCATACTTGGCTAATTGCCATTGTGGACTATTTTAAGCCTAGCCAGTTACCCCATGTTGAGTATCAAACTTTGTACCTTGTGTTTATAAGGTAAACACTTGAACCATTAAGCCAAACTATGTGAACTAGTTTTTCAGGGGTTTATAGAGCTGTGTGATTTTTGGAAAGAACAAGTTCTGGAGGTTAACGAAAATTTGTGTGAGGAGAATGCTGTAGTGTTTAAGGTCAGTAGAAGAGAGAATATGAGATCAGTGTTGTGAGGCTAGAATTGTCTTTAGTTTGAGAATGTTGGATTTGGATTTATTGAGGAACAATATGAGGGAGAGAAGAATTTTGTTTATGTGGTGAGAGGGGTCTCTGTCAGAAGATCGAACATTCGAGAGACTGAAAATCAAAATATCTAAAACTCAAAAATCAAAAATATTTTTAATACAGGGGGCAATCACCCCTCATGTCAGGGGCTGTGCCCCCAACACACCCTGCTAATTATATATATCAACTCAAAGATCTCTCAACACCGGAGAAAGGGCAGATTCCATTTTCAATATTTTGAGTTTTAGATATTCTGATTTTCAGTCTTTTGAGCTTTTGATCTTCTGAAGGGGATCCAATGAGAGCTATTGAAGCTGATTGGACTACACTTACCGAAGGAAGGGGATGAATGCGAATTTGGGAAATAATGTTAGGATTATTGGTAATAATAAGATCAATAAGTGAGTGATGAGAAGAGATGAAGTTTAGTCTGGTAGGTTCAGTGACCAGTTGTGAGTTATGAAGTCAGTAAAGAATTCCAAGATAGTGTTGTGATTAGGGCCAAGAAGGTTGTGATTGAAGTCGCATAGTAGGATGATGATTGAGATTTTTTATTAAGGAGGGAATTTCAAGCAGAAGGGTTTTGAGTTTGTCTAAGGAAACAGGAGGAGGGAGGTAAGAGGCAGCAAAATAATGAAATCACAGCACCAAGCTACAACATAATCAGAAACTACAGAGTCTGAAAAAGGGGTGGGGGAGTAACCATACTATACAAAACTCACCTTATCTCAGAAAAACTAGACATCACAACCCCAGACCTGGATAACATTGAACTCACCCTCACTAAACTGAAAATTAACCTAAATAAGCACATCAATATTATAGGATGGTATATCCCTCCAGGCAACAATATTCTCATTGCAGAAAAACTCCTAGATTGGATATCTAACTCCCTTCCCCAAGAAAACATCGTATTAGGCGACCTTAATATTGACTGGCACAACTGCTCCAGTCAAAACCCTCAAAACCCTCTCTCCCACATCAACTTACATGGACTAACCCAACTTATAACTTTCCCTACTAGAACAGACGAGAGAACCAAACATCAGTATATACTAGACTGGATACTTGTATCTCATCCTTACCATACATCTCACACCGGGTGCCTGCCGACACCCTCAGTGACCACCAAGCTACATTTCTACTAAGAAGCAAAACTCCCCAACTGACCTAAGTAACTGTGCGTGAAATTAGGAACAAAAACACTTCCAACCAACTCAACTTTAACAATGACCTAAAAAAGTGTAACTGGACCCCCTATAAAATTTACTGCTTGATGAAGCAGTACTATACTTCAACACTACCTTCACAAACATACTTCACCGTCACCCCCCCCCCCCCCAACCTTAGATACTAAAACATTCCTCAGAAATAGAAACAAAGCCTGGACAAACTATCGTAAAAGCAGATCCCAAATAGATAAACATATCTTCAACTACGCAACAAAGTCAAACAACTTATCAAAACCGACAAAATCTCCTACTACCAAAATATTCAGAATAAATATATAAACAACCCAAAAAAGTTCTGGGCTGCAGTCAACTCTGTATTACAACCAGGTAAGACAACCAGCCCCACCCCCAAAATAGTGAATAACCAAGACAATATCCCCACACAGTTTAACATATTCTTCACAGAAACTATCCAAACCCTAGCTAACAACCAATTGAGCCCCAACAACCCCATCCCTACAAAAACACCCTTTTCACCCGAAACAAATCTCAATCACCCCATTTTCACCTTCAACCCAGTGCCAACCAAGATCATACAAAAACTACTTTGAAAACTTAAACCAGCCTCCACAGCCGCTGATAAATTACCAACAGAATATCTTCAACTAGCCGCTGAATCCATAGCCTATCCTGTCTCCATACCAATACAGATCTGTCTCTGATTACAAAGTACCCCAGCTTTGGAAAATATCTCATACAACACCACTGCACAAAGGGGGTAGCTCTGTCGAACTCCGTAACCATCATCCTGTAGCTATACTACCCCCCCTATCAAAACATGCAATTGATGAAGTACCTCCTAGAAAACAAATTGCTATCCACACAGCAACATGGTTTCAGACCCTTCCACAGCACCACCACTCGCTTTCATCATTTACTAATACCGTCAATAACCATAGAAGTAAGACTGCTAGTATCTGCTACTCTCTTAGATTTATCCAAAGCTTTTGACATGGTCAAGCATGAAAAACTGCTTTACTCACTATCCACCCTAAACCTTATTATCTCTGCTGTTGGTTTAAGAGCTGTCTAGATGGTAGGCAGCAAGCTGTAAAATGGCAAAACCAACTCTCTTCCTTATTACCTGTTTTCCTAGGGGTACCCCAAGGCTCTATCCTGTGTCCACTGCTCTTCACCCTATTCACTAAACAACTACCATCCACCATTCCCAAAGCCTCAGTAGTCCAGTACGCAGATGATACCTCCATAATCTGCACAGCCAACACCCTAGACCTCCTCCTCTCCCAAACACAAGAATGCTTTTCCCTAGCTGAAACATGGATCACCAACCAAAACCTCATTCTAAACCCAGCTAAAACTAAACTTCTCCTCTTCAGCCCTCACATATCTCTACCCACCTCATGTAACTTTGCAATCTCATCACACAACACCACCACCATCACCCCTAAAAATCACACCAAACTGTTAGGCCTGGAAATTGACAATCACCTTAAATTTGACATTCACATTTCCCAGACCATAAAAAGGTTCATAAAAAAATGGGTATACCCTATCGCAACAAACAATTTCTCTCCAGCCACTCCAAGATCACTACAGTTAGGACACACCTCCTATCCATCTTACTTTATGCCTCCTCTGTGCTTACCAATCTCCAAAAAAACTGACCTAAACAAACTAGACAGCTGTTACAATAGGATAGATTTGCCACAGGATCACCCTCTAGAACTCACCACTGTGAAAGCCTCAGAAAACTCAGCTGGTTAGAACTCCCACTAACACTTCAAGTCAATCAACTATTATTACATCACTCAGACAACACCCCAGCCCTACAACTACTTCAACCCTATACCACTACCATATCCTTAAGATCAAGCATCCAGCACCTCCTTAAGGTAACCAAATTCAATAATGAGGCAGGTAGATCCGTTTACAGCCACTACATCTCTAAATTTTGGAACTCCCTTCCTGCCTGTATAATAAGTAACAACTCCTCAACCCAATTTAAGAAACTACTTAAAATACACTTCCTGAATCATAGACTATGCTCCTGTACCACCCCTGCTTCAGGTGCTTCAACAAAGTATTAGTTTTAGTTTAGTATTATTTAGTATTGGTTTAAGGGTGTACACACTTATGCAACCAGCTTATTGTATGTTTTTTTATTTTTTATATGTTTTTCCCTTAACAGATTTGTTTTTCAATTGAATTGTACAGGTTATAGGTCACATTAAAGGTGGGAAAAGTTTTGAAATTATTTATTGTGCTCTCATTTTTTTATATCACAAAAATGTCATTTTAACAGGGGTGTGTAAACTTTTTATATCCACTGTATATGAATAAGGAAGGCATTGAGATAAGAGAAATAACGTTTTTTAAGAGCTGCATGAGAGGTCTATTTCCACTCAGTGTGCGTGGAAGAGTAAGATGAGCAACAGGAGAGTGTAAGTTAAGATGAAAAGAAAAGAGGGGAAGACGTTTCAGAAGAGACAAACTTCTCTTTAGTGTTTTTGGGGGGCATGCAGAAAAGTCTCTGAAAAGCTTTAGAGGTGCATTGAGGGGTAGACGTGCTTGGTAGATAGTGATTATGAAGGAAAACCTCTTATTTCATACCTTGTGTAAGGATTCTCAGGCTGTGGACCACATGGAAAAGCATGCATTCATATTTGATACTTTGGCCATAAGGGCTGTGAAGTACCTGATGCACATCACCCATTTTCAGTGTGACTTAACAGGAAAAAAAACAGTAACCTCATTAAAATAAAAGTTGCTGTACACTGATCCATGTTATAAATGCAAATCTGAATTGCAGATGGTAACAGTGGCAAATATCTTGAAGATTTCCGGCTGATCAGTAATGCAGTGGACAGAGTAATGAAAGCAGCTGGGAAAGGTAGTACACAAAGAAGCAGGCCTAGTTCAGATTATGTGGATTTAAGGAAAAGTTCAAGGCACCCTTCACCAGTGCTCCCTTTGACAGATCCTCACTTTTTGTACCCGAGATTAAAAACAAGAGCTGATGTTTTCTGTTTCATTTCTCCACACTCTGATGCATTTATACAGACTAGGATACAAGTCTCAGGCTCCTCCCACTTTCTATAATGCACTGTCTCCTGCCTAACTACCTCAGATCTTGTTTGCCATCAGCAGTGACAAACTTGGTTTCTGGACACTTGAGCATTTTTCATTATATTAGCAGTAGGATTTCTACATTTGTCTCCAGTCTTGGATAAGTGCTCTTTTTCTTTTTTCCACCCCTTCCGTAGCAGTGCAATTCAGAATCTTTCCTTTCTTCTCCTTGTTATGCTCCATCTATGTTGGAGCCGTCTCTTCTTCTCGGTGCTGGACAGCTTGGGTCTGATTCTACCTGGAACCCATGGTTTGGGGATTCCTGCCCTTTCTTCTTCAGTAGCCTCAGTTTCTTTGGAACTGGGGAGGGATTCACTCGGTCCTTTGGCATTCCCAGTTGTGGAAAGGGCCTTCTCTTGTTATAGGGATCCAGTTTGTTTGAGCTGTGACCCCTCTCACCAATCTCTCTTGGATCAGAGACTTGAGCCTGTCATGCCTGGCCAGAGTCAGCCTGTCCAGACAAGCCTCCAAACTCTTCTCCTAGAGGGAGCCCCCTTTTCTTCTGAGACCTCCCCTGAGCATCCCACAGAGGAGATCCCTCATAAGAGAATGTGCAAAAAGAGGCACATTCACTCTGCTTTGGAGTCCATCACAGAGGTCACAGATTTTGATGAACGGGAAGGATGCCCCAGATCATCACTGGAGGACGTTACTTTTGTAGACATTTTAGAGATCCTGAGGCAGAGAGGTGGTTGGTCAGGCCAGCCTCCTTCCTCGGAAGAGTCCGTGTTTTTGGAGGCTTTTGGGGACGAGCCCATCTACATCTTGGGTGGTCCCCCCGGTGGATGAGCTAGTGGATTCTGTGTCCAGCCAGGCCTGGAAGGAGCTGGACTCTGTTGAATCAATTCCTTAATGTCCGGACAAGTTTTTATCTCCCCATAAGGGCACATCATACTGGACCAGCTACTAAAAAGGAACTAGGTGAACAGAGCTCCACTGTCCATTTGCTGAACAGGGAGTTTAGAACGATGGGCAGGTTTGATATGCACATTTATTCCTTGGCCACTTTCTTACTGAGAGTGTTGAACTACTTGTCGCATTTTGCTCAGTTGCAGAGGGAAGTGGTGAAGAAACTGTCAGACTCTCTAGCAGAGATCATGTCAGCAGAGGACTTCAAGAAGGTCTTCCCCCGGCTGACAAATCTTTCACCTTGATGTTCATCGTGTTTCACTGTTGCAGTCATGACTGTAGGGTACTTCCCTGCCGGCAGGCAGTCCTCAGTTGGCCAGAATCCCAAAGTCTGGGTCCGGCGTCAGCTGCTCAGCCATGCTCCCTGATGTCAGAGCGCCAGGAGTACAAAGCTGACAGCCGACGCCATGTTCTCCAGTCTTTCTTGCCGTGTGGTGATAACAGTTCGCATTTGCCGGTCAGCTGACTCCTGAACAATTTTTGCTAAACGTACTTCAGTCCGAAGACTTTCTTCTCCTACTCAAAGCTAAGTACCCCGTTGGGGAAACTTTTTTTTCTTGCTCCAGTCCGATGTCAGAAAAAGTTAATAATTGTATTTCATGTGGGAAGCAAATACCTCATAAGGATTTTCATTCTTACTGTATTCCTTGCTTAGGCCCTGACCACGACGTAGCTAGTTGTCGGTTTTGTGCTAGATTCAATCAACGTATGATTAAACGAAGGTACGATTTTGCTTTTCATTACTTCGGTAGGCGCTTTAATAACAAAATGTCGTCGGATTCGGTTCCGGCTACCGGAGTTCACAAACGACGCAAGGATAAAGACAGGCCTCCGAGGTCCAAATCGGACGATATTGTACAAGCAGAGCCAGCATCAGGTTCGGCCGTCATCAGTGAGGCGCTTTTGCAACCCCTGTTGTCGGCCATTTCAAAACTGATGGCCGAAACGGACTCCCATGAGGAGCCAACTAGGCCTTTGAATATTTCTATTGCATTACCTTCGGACAATGCTCCTTCGGATGGGTCCGGAGCCGCTGTGCAGGTACCGGCTTCTGAAGGGATTTTCAGGCCTACTCAGCTTCTAATAAAGGCAAAGCCAAAGACAAAGGCAAAGACCCCTTCCAAA
Source organism: Protopterus annectens (assembly GCF_019279795.1). Lineage (NCBI taxonomy): Eukaryota > Metazoa > Chordata > Ceratodontiformes > Protopteridae > Protopterus > Protopterus annectens. Next base: position 1,316,678,951 of record NC_056732.1, read on the forward strand.
TCAAAGACTACAGCTCAGGCCTCTTCTGATCTGGCACCCAAGTCTCGGAAACAGTTACTTAAGATGGCGGAGGACTTACTATGATTAGGGGTTCACATCCCCCTCCAGATAAAAGGCCAAGGCAGGAAGTGTATTATGACTCCTCTGATCAGGCTTCTGTTTCTTCAGTTTCTTCTTCTGACCAGGAATATTCTTTCCCTCCTTATGAGGATTCTGATGCTGAGGAATCCATTCCTTCAGCTTCTCCCCCTGAGGATTTCTCTTTTGGGGAAACTTTACATGAAATGAGGGAACATTTTCACTGGGAAGGACAGGAGTACTCGGAATCTAAGAAAAGACTTAGGGATTTTCTTCTTCTTCCCCAACATAGACCCCTGGCTATCCCTCCTATTTTGGATATTGTGGATGATGCTTTTTCGGAGGCTAACTTAACTCCGGACTCTTTTCCTCCAGCTCCTGTTAAGTCAGACAGATATAGATAGAATCCTACTGCTGATCCTGAAACCATTTCTCAGGGTCCTAAGGGGGTTAAGGCTGCTACTGCTAAAAACCCCATCCCCACTGAGAAGGATTCCAGATCTTTAGAAAGATGGGGCAAAAAAGTGTACACTTCTGCTACATTATCTATTAGGGCTTTAAACTGTCAATTTCATATGCTGAAATACCAGCAATTTCTTCTGTCTGTTTTGAAACAAAAGCTAACTTCCATTTCTGCCTGTGCAGATGATAAGGAATTACATGACTTAATGCATGCCACTGAACAAGTTGGGAAGCATGGTTTACACTGTGGATTTGATGCCTTGGAGGCTTCTTGTAGGTCTGCTGCCTCTGGTACAGTCATTAGAAGGCATGCTTGGTTAAAGGAGCAAAACTTGCCAGATCAAGTAAAAGCTAAGTTATTGGATGCTCCTGTTGAGCGTAATGTTTTGTTTGGACCCAAGGCTGAAGAGGTGTTAAGAAGATGGAAGACAAGGCAAAATCCATGCAAACGGTTAAAAATTTCTTACAAGTACAGCCACCCAGATTTAGTAGGAATTGGCCTACAAAAAATTGGTCCTTTCCCAATTCAGACAGGCCTCGGAGGGGTAGATACAGACGCTCCCGAGGAAGGCCTCAAACGCAAGCCTCTTATAGACCAAGACAGTGGACTGCTTCCACCCCTAGGGGAGGAGAGGACAGGTCGCAAGCTCATAGAAAACAGGCTCAATGACTCCCTCCGTTGGGCTGCAGGAACTTCTTGCCTGGAAGCCCCACTCGGAGGAAAACTTTCTCTTTTTCACCGAAATTGGACTCCTATAACCCAAGACAAGTGGGTTCTGGATGTGGTTTCAAGAGGTTACAAATTCCATTTTCATACCCTACCAAGACCAAGCGGATGGCCGGATCTTCCAAAACATCAATGGTTAGAGGCCTTAAACCAGGTGGAGGCTCTCTTGGCTATGAAAGCCATAGAACTGGTTCCACTTTCAGTGATGGGACAAGGCTTTTACTCAAGGCTCTTTCTAGTCCCCAGAAAGCAAAATTCATGGAGACCCATTTTGGATCTGTCAGTCTTGAACACTTTTCTCGAGATACCAAAATTCAAGATGCTTACTCTACAGCAGCTACTTCCAAAGCTGACCAAAAATGCATGGATGGTAACTTTGGATTTAAAGGAGGCATATTTACACATTCCCATCAGGCAGGAATGCAGAAAATACCTCAGGTTCAAGGCCGGATCAAGGCACTATCAATTCTCTGTGCTGCCCTTTGGATTGTCTACTGCGCCCAGGGTCTTCACCAAATGCCTGGCTCCAGTAGTAGCTTATTGCAGACTCAAGGGAATTCAAATTTACCCTTATCTGGACGATTGTCTAATTCAGGCAGACAGCAAGGGTGTCTTACTCCAGCATCTAGAATTTGTTCAGAATCTTCTCAAGTTCCTGGGATTCACTGTAAACATAAAAAAGTCAAATTTGACACCCTCACAACAGATAACTTTTCTGGGTGCTCTTCTAAACACCACAACCCAGATGGCATTTCTGACATCTGAAAAACAATTACAGCTGGCTTCAACTTTCAAAACCTTGGCAACTTTAACTCCGCTTTCTGCAAGGAAATTCCTTCATGCTTTGGGTTGCATGGCCTCCTGCATCCTTCTCGTACCATATGCAAGACTACATATGAGGAAAATACAGTGGTACCTCAAAAGTGTATGGTCTCAGCATTGCCACAGTTTAGACATACAGATCACCATCCTGCCTTGTCTTCAAAAGGAATTCCTTTGGTGGTCCAACGCATGTACTCTAAACATAGGGAAACCCTTCAGTCTGCCTCCAGCCACTCAGATACTAACCACAGACGCTTCAGATTATGCATGGGGAGCCCATTTTCAGGGCAACTGTCTGCAGGGCCTTTGGACGAAGGATCAGAAGCTCCTGCATATCAGTTTAAAGGAAATGTTAGCCGTACAGAACGCTCTATTGGCTTTCAGGAATCTTCTACAACCAGGACAGCTACTGATACAGAGTGACAACACCACAGTTATGTGGTACATAAACAAGCAAGGGGGATCTCATTCCTATCCCCTTTGCAGACTAGCCATGAATCTATGGAACACAGTTCTAGCTTGCAAACTGGACCTTCAAGCTCAGTTTCTACCAGGGAAGCAAAACTTCCTGGCAGACAGTCTGAGCAGAAACCTGTCGGACCCACACGAATGGATGCTGGACACCGAAATATTCAGGATGATTACAGCAGTCTGGGGATGTCCTCACATAGACCTCTTTGCATCCCACCTCAATCATCAACTACAGATTTTTTACACCAGGACATTCCACGAACTAGCTTGGAAAGTGGATGCACTATCATTCAGTTGGAGAAACCTCTCTGGGTATGCCTTCCTGCCTCTATCTCTTCTTCCACGGGTGTTATTAAAGATCAAACAGGACAAGCCCAAGATGATAATTTTGCTGGCCCCAAATTGGCCTCGACAATTTTGGTACCCAACTCTGAAAAACCTTTGCCTGGAGCCCCCTTGGGTATTACCACAGACTCCAAACCTTCTGTCCCAGCACCAGGGTCAAGTTCTGCACTCCCATGTCAAAACTCTCAGCCTGGCAGCCTGGTTAATCCAGGGTCTTTGATTCATTCTCTCCTACCCAAGAAGGTTATGGATGTCATTTTAGAAGCCAGACGTCCTAGCACTAGAAAATCTTACGCAGGAAAATGGAAAAGATTTTGCTCCTGGATGCAGGCTCAGGATTCAGATCCTCTTATTCCTAACATTCCTCTGATTTTACTTTACCTGACAGACCTCTTACATAAGGGTCTCTCTTTCTCTTCCATAAAGATCCATGCTTCTGCTATTTCTGCTCATTATAATACAGACCCTCCTATCTGTTCCCATCAGCTCATGAGACAGTTTCTCAGAGGAGCTAAGAACTTAAGGCCCCTTAGATCTCCTCCCATTCCTGCTTGGGATCTCAACTATGTTTTGGAAAAACTCACCTTACCTCCTTTTGAGCCTGCTGCCACTTCTGACATCAAGTTTTTATCTTGGAAGACAACCATCCTGTTAGCTTTGACGTCTGCCAGGAGAGTTTCAGAGTTGCAAGCTCTCATGGCTGTGGAACCTTATATTATTTTTCACCAAGACAGGGTGTCTTTAAGGACTAATCCTACTTTCATGCCTAAGGTGGTTTCCAAAGTGGCTTTAAATCAAACTATTCACTTGCCAACTTTTTCCCCAGTCCTCAAAATAAGGGGGAAAGGACCTTGCATTCCTTGGATGTACACAGACAACTACGTTTTTACCTGGATAGAACCAAGGACATCAGGAAATCAGAGCACTTGTTTGTTCAAGTTCCCAAGGTAAAGCCATTTCAAAACAGACCATTTCTAAATGGATTGCTCATGGAATCAGATTTTGTTATTCACACCATGGAAAGCAAATCCCAGGGAGTATAAGGACTCACTCTACCAGAGCTGCTGCCACTTCAGCTGCCTTCCTCAGGGGAGTTCCTACCAAAGACATTTTGGAAGCTGCAACTTGGAGTTCAGTGCATACTTTTTCCAAGCACTACAATCTACCTCTCTACTCTAAGTCTAGGGCAGGCTTTGCTTCTGCTGTCTTGCAGGGCCTTTTAGCCGCCCCCTCTTCTTTATGACCACCTCCCTTTTATTCTGCTTTGGGATTCAACCCTACAGTCATGACTGCAACAGTGAAACACGATGAACATAGTACAGTTGTGTACACTTACCATAAATGTAGATGTTCGAGTGTCTTCACTGTTGCAGTCTGGGTTTCCCTCCCTCCTGTCCCCTCTTATTTTTACTTTTGTGTGGTTCCCTTCTTCACCCTTCTTTTGAGGTGTATTTGCAAAGGGTATGGGATCTTACTCATTTTGGAGCACCTGACATCTGGGGCAAGAAAAACTGGAGAACATGGCGTCGGCTGTCAACTTTGTACTCCTGGCGCTCTGACGTCAGGTAGCATGGCTGAGCAGCCGACGCTGGACCCAGACTTTGGGATTCTGGCCGACCGAGGACTGCCTGCCGTCAGGGGAGAACCCTACAGTCATGACTGCAACAGTGAAGACACTCGAACATCTACATTTATGGTAAGTGTACACAACTGTACTGTCCAGCTCTTCCTTGAGGCTTATCTCCCACTCCACTGAGGGTGGCTTATGGGCAGCCTGATCTGCCTGTATGAGGTTTTGTGATTTCGTGGAACCCTTTAAGGCATCCTTTAACAATACCCCATTTGATGGGTCTTCCCTTTTTTGACCATCTGTCAGAGACCCTAAATCAGCAGTGATCAGGAGGGGAAGACCTTGTCTGCCATCATGGTCAAGTTTTCAACTCCTCAGCACACTTTTTTTCTAGAAACCAGCGCAATGGAAAGAAAACCTGGTTCCGGAAATATTTGGTGTCTTCCCAGGATCAGCACGGGGATCCGTCATCTACAGGCAGAGGAGGCGGTTTCAATGGGAGATGCCACCCCAGGGGCAGAGGGGGTCCTCAGAATCAGGGCTTCAGAAAGCCTTTTTTTGATGGACCCTATTAGTGCTCCTGAAGCGCTGCCCGATTACTCATCTCTGGAGGCAGTCGGGGGGGGAACAGTTGGGTGCTAAAGATTATTTTCAGAGGTGGTTCTTCCTACACGAGAGAGGTCAGACTCCCTGATGTTCCACCCAGTCAGAGGGAGTACGCAGTAGCAGACATTCTAAATCTACTGCAAAAAACAGTCTCCCAAGAAGTCCCGACCAAACAAAAAGGATTCATAACTTGTTCTCACTTCTTTTTAGTGCCAAAGAAAACTGGGGACCTGAGATCCAGTTTGGATCTAGACAAATTGAATTTGCTCATAAAGAAGGCAAAGTTCCAAATGGTTACGCTCCAGTCCATTCTACTACTGCTGTGGAAGGACGATTGGATGTTCTCAGTGGACTTAAAGGATGCATACTATCACATCAAAATAGACAGATGCTTCACAAGTCGTTTGCGCTTCCAGCTGGGAGCCAGTCATTTCCAGTTCAGAGCGCTGCCCTTTAGACTCGCCACAGCCCCCGAGGTGTTTACCAGATGCATGGCAGTAGTTGCAGCTCACCTGAGACTGCAAAGATTCCAGGTGTTTCCATATCTGGAGGACTGGGTCTTCAATGCCCCAACCAGGCATCAATTACTGCAGGCCAGGGATTACTTCTTCAACCTCGCCAACAATCTGGGTATCACCGTAAACCCGACAAAGTTGAACGCATCCCCGGTTCAGAGTTTAGAATTTTTTGGAGCTTCCTTGGACACAATGAACCAGATTACAGTTCAACCCAGTCATCGTGTTCAGACATTGAGAGATCATGTTCAAGCTGTCTTAAACCAGTCTTCCGCAGCAGCAGGCCAGATACTTCAGGCTCTTAGATCTATGGTAGATGCCATTCCCTTAGTCCCTCCAGCAAGGTATTTTATGAGAGTACTTCAATAACCTTGGCTGCTCAATGGTCTGTTCTCTACCAGCGTCCGTCTGCGCATATCAAGTTGACCTCAGTTTGCAGAAAGCCTCTCCAATGATGGTTACTGTCAGATGACCTGTCAATTGGCATGTCTTTCCTCCTTCCAGGGTGACCACGGATGCTTCCCAGTTGGGATGGTGGTGGGCATTTCAAGGGAAAGATGGTCCAAGGCATGTGGTCACATGTAGAGATCAGGTAGCATATCAACAATTCTGGAGATGAGAGCATTCCTCCTCATGTTGCAAGCCTTTCAGGGTGCTCTCCCTCTAGGAACTATTGCGATTCACACATGCAACATGTCAGTGGTGTGATACATCAACATGCAAGGAGGAACCTGCTCTTACCCATTGTGCAGAGAGGCCATGTGGGTCTGGGAATGGGCAATGTCTTTGGACCGTTTTCTACTTGCAACTTACGTACTGGGGAGATCCAGTGTTCTGGCAGACAAGCTTAGCAGGTACATTCTGACCCCCTTATGAGTTGTCCCACAAACAGTCAGTAGCGGACTTGACAAACAGTAGCGGACTTGATCAAGTCAGTGGGGCCATCCCTGTTGCGACCTTCTTGCATCCCCTCCAGAACAACAAGTGCAGCAACTACTACTCTGTGATCCCCCCTCCGGGGGACTCACTGAGGGATGCTCTGGTTTATGAATATTCCCTCCATTCCCCTCTATGCTTATCTCCCTCTACCTTTGATCCCAAAGTTTCTACAGAAAGCAAAATGTCTGAAGACCTCGGTAGTCCTCATTGCCCCTTACTGGCCTAGTCAGATTTGGTTCGCCTTCCTCTGGTCTCACCTGAAATATCCTCCATGGATACTGGAACTCAAACAGGACCTCCTCCTTCACCAGGTTTTCACCCCAGTCTGATATCCCTCAAACTGACTGCTTGTTTTCTCCACTTCCAGTGATTGTTCGAAGGTCCAGGCTTGCTTCCCTGTCCAAGACATTATTCTACCTTCCCATAAACTGGCTATCAAGAAAGGGTATAGGAGTAAATGGAAGAGATTTGCCTTCTGGGATTCTAGAGAGAACATTGATTCTCTTTTCAGCTCCAGTATCAGCTATCCTTCTCTTCCTTGTGTCTCTTTACAAAGAAGTTTCTCTACTATCAAACTTCAGTTGACAGCCATCTCTAACTTCCATACAGGTAGTGTTTTTAGTTCCCCAGTAACCTCTAATGCTACAAGGCCTTCTTGAAAGGAATCTTTTTCTTCAGAACTTTAAAGACCCTTCTCCATGAGATCTTACTGTGGTCTTGCAAGGCTCAACTCAAAAACCTTTTGAAACCGCTAGTGTCCGTGACTTGGTTTCTTTCATTGAAGACTGTCTTATCGCCATCCCTTTAGCAAAGAGACTTTCTGAGATCCAGGCACGGTCTTCTGAGCCTCCTTTCATGATCTTCCACAAAGATAGGGTGGCCCTTTGTACCAATCTCTTCTTCATGCCCAAGGTAGCTACAGATTCCAACCTCAAGCAAACCATACAAGCTGCCAGTTTTCTTCCCACATTTTTCTGATGGAGAAAGTTTGTTACATGTGCTTGGTGTTCATAGGCAGTTACATTTTTATCTTCATAGGACGAAACCTGTTCAAAAATTGGACCAATTATTTGTGTCTTTCTCACAGAGCTGCCTAGTTCATACGGTTGCGAAAGTTACTCTTGCTATATGGATAACAGACTGCATTACCCTGATTTATGTCAAGAACGGATTACAGTTGCCTTGCCCTTCTAAGGCCCATTCAGCTAGTTCTATGTTTACATCATCTGCATTTTCTTCCAGGGCATCCTTAAATGATGTCTGTGCTGCAGTAACTTGGTCAAAAATTCATACCTTCATCACACATTACAAATTAAACATTGTTTCCATGAGCAGGCTTCCTTTGGTTCTGCAGTGCTCCAGCATATCCTTCCTTGAGGTCACCCAGGAGTTGTATAGCTGGGGAGTCTAACCCAACCATGAGGAGGAATGAGAGAGGCAACATCAGATTTATAAGTTATGTACTTAAATAATTTGGTATCTGTGTTGCCTTCTTTCATTCCTCTTCACCTTCCCTCCCAGCCATCCCCCTACCCAGTGCTCCAGAAGACCTGGAGAGAACTTTTTAGGAACTGATGCTCCTGGTTTTGAACCTCTGGTTCTTGATTTGTCTTTCCTTCTAATTTTTCTGCACTGTATAAGCTATTTGGGCAGGAAACTTGACGGTGCATTAATGGAAGTGGGAGGAGCTCGAGACTTGGATCCTAGTCTGTAAAAATGCAGCCGAGTTGGATCTGAGGGTCTGATCCATAACCCAGCCATGAGGAGGAGTGAAAGAAGACAACACAGATACCAAGTTATGGTAAGGGCTTAACTTATAATAGGTCAAGAACTTGCACTAGTAAAAAGCAGGGGAAAAGCAGTCATAGCTGATGGGGTAAAGATGTTCATCGTGCATACAGCTGCAGCCATAACAGATGGGTTCTCCTGCCGTCAGGCAGGTCCTCGGTCGGCCGAATTCCAAAGTCTAGGTCCGGCGTTGGTTGTCGTCACTTCTTCCCTGACGTCAGTGCGACAGGGGTATAAAGGAACCAGCCGACGCCATTTTCTTCAGTCTTTCTTGCCGCGCAGTGCCCGAAGCAGAAGCAGTTCGCAAGTGCCGGTCGGCCAGCTCCTGAAATTACGAAAATTTTGAAACCGAAGTCTTCTTGAAATCTAAGTACCCCGTTGGGGAAACTTTTCTTGCCTCAGACCGATGTCAGACAAAGTTAATAATTGTATTTCATTTGGGAAGCAAATACCGCATAAGGATTTCCATTCCCTCTGTATACCTTGTTTAGGCCCAGACCACGACGTCTCGGTCTGTCGCTTTTGTGCTACATTCAACAAACGCACCATTAAGCGTCGGGCAGAGTTCGCCCAGCATTATTTTGGAAAAACATTTAACTATATTATGTCGTCGGATACTCCGACTCCAGTTCTGTCTAAAAAACGCAAAGATAAGGACCGGCTCACGAGGTCCGCGGCCTCTACCGACACCACGCCAAAGCCGACTACATGTGGTCCGGTTCTCAGCGAGGTGCCTACGCAGCCCCTGACTACCAACGACACTTCATTGGCGGTGTCTCCTGTGCCCGAGGTCGCAGGCTCCTCGGCCCACACCCCGACTACAGATACCGAAGCCACTCTTGGCGTTGAACCTCAAAATGTGGACAGGTCTACCTCCACTCAAGGTGTCTTCAGACCTTCCTCTTCTTTTTCCATCAAGGCTTTCACTAAGTCTAAAGCAGCCATGCACTCTGACAAGCTACACAGGGCCCATCTCCAGGCCCCATGCCTAAAAAACAGATGCTTAAAATGGCTGAGGATTTAATTACTCTTATCAGGGGTTCTCAACCCCCACCGGACAAAAGGCCCAGAGTGGAGGAAGAATCCCCCTCCTCTGATCAGGGCTCCATTATTTCAGAGCACTCTGATGATCAGGAACATTCTTACTCCCCTTTTGAAGACTCAGATGTGGAGGAGTCCATTCCTTCTGTATCCCCCCCCAGAGGATTACTCATTTGGGGAAACCTTGCATACCTTAAGGGAACACTTCCACTGGGAAGGCCAAGATTATTCAGATTCCAAGAAAAGGCTTAGGGAATTTCTCTTGCTACCTCAGCACAGGCCTCTGGCTATACCTCCTGTCTTGGACATCCTAGATGATGTTTACTCGGAGGCCTGCCTTAACCCGGACTTTCTGCCTCCAGCCCCAGTTAAGCCTGACAGGTACTACAGGGTTCCTGACTCACACCAATTTCTATACAAAAGCCATGCTGCTGACCCAGAAACCATCTCACAGGGCCCCAAGGGAATTAAGGCCTCCACTGCTAAAAATCCATTACCTTCCGAGAGAGATTCCAGATCCTTAGAAAGGTGGGGAAAAAGGTATATACCTCGGCTACCTTAACCATGAGGGCCTTAAACTGTCAGTTCCATATGCTAAAATACCAACAGTTTTTGTTATCACAATTGAAAAGTAAAATGTCACAACCTGAACAACCAGACTTGAAGGAGTTGCAGGATTTGATGCATAGTGCAGAACAAGTGGGTAAGCAAACCTTACAATGTGGTTTTGATGCTCTAGAGGCCTCATGTAGAGCTGCTGTTACAGGATCAGTCATACGTAACCTTGCCTGATCATGTCAAAGCTAAATTACTAGATGCCCCTCTACAAAAGGATGTATTATTTGGTGCTAATGCTGAGGAGGTATTAAGGAAAATGGAGGAAAAGGCTAAATCAATGCAAACTGTGAAAGATTTTCTACAGGTACAACCCCCACGTTTCAGTAGAAATTGGCCTTCCAAAAATTGGTCCTTTCCAGCCACGGACAGACCCCAAAGAGGCAGATACAGGCGCCCGAGGGGCAGAGGACAATCCCAAGGATCATTTAGAGGCAGACAATGGCAAGCTCCTACACAAAGAGGTGGTGAGGATAACTCGCAATCATTCAGAAAGCAAGCCCAATGACTTTCCCCTTTGCATGCCAAGCAAGACTCAAATGGCAGCCCCCTTAGGAGGAAAGCTGGTATTATTTTCAAAAAATTGGCATATTGTCACAAAAGACAAATAGATCCTGGACATTATAAACAGAGGCTACAGATTCCATTTTCACACCCTTCCAAAAATGAGAGGCATGCCAAACCTGCCACACAATCAAAGGGCAGAGGCACAAAGGCAAATTACAGATCTCATAGACATGAAAGCTCTTCAAGAGGTACCGACGCACGAACAAGGTCAAGGTTTTTATTCCAAGCTATTCCTGGTACCAAGGAAGGGAAAAGATTGGAGACCTATTTTGGACCTATCCATCCTAAACACATTTCTACTCGTACCAAAATTCAAGATGCTCACTCTACAGCAGCTTCTTCCCATGCTGGGCAAGAAGTCTTGGCTGGTAACATTGGACCTCAAGGAGGCATACCTGCATGTCCCAATCAGACAAATTTGCAGAAGATACCTCAGATTTCTTGCAGGTTCAACCCATTATCAATTCTCTGCATTGCCCTTTGGCTTATCTACTGCGCCCAGAGTATTCACGAAATGCCTGGCATCAGTAATTGCCTACTGCAGACTTCAAGGGATACAAATATACCCCTATTTGGACGACTGCCTGATGCAAGCGGACAGCAAGCACATTCTTCTGAAACATCTGGCTTATGTAATAATGTTGTTGAACTCTCTGGGATACACAGTCAACAAAAAGAAATCAAGGCTAATACCCTCTCGGAAGATAATTTTCCTGTGTGCCAACTTGGACACAAACACCCAGATGGCCTACCTCACGCCAGAGAAGCAGGGGCAACTAACTCAATACTTCAGAGCACTAGCAAATTGCACCAGGCTGACTGCAAGGAAAATCCTGCAGGCTCTGGGATACATGGCATCTTGCATCTTACTAATCCCATGTGCAAAGCTGCATATGAGGAAACTTCAGTGGTACCTGAAAAACCTATGGTCTCAACACAGCCACATTTTGGAAACAATAATACCACTAATTCCATGTCTACAAAAGGAATTTCTGTGGTGGGCTCAAGCATGCCAAACAAACACAGGTCTTCCATTCAGCAAGCCTCAAGCAAATCAAGTCATCACACCAGACGCCTCGGACTACGCCTGGGGGGCGCACATGACAGATTTGCATTCAGGGCAAATGGTCCCAAAAAGAAAAGCACCTTCACATCAATCAAAAGGAAATGCTAGCAGTAATAAATGCTATTATAGCTTTCAAGGACCTTCTGCAACAAGGTCAACTATTGATAAGAACGGACAACACCACAGTTATGCGGTACATAAACAAACAGGGAGGAACACATTCATACCCCCTATGCAGACTGGCCATGTCACTTTGGAACATGGCCATGGACTTACAAATCGAACTACAAGCACAGTACTTGCCAGGCAAGGAAAACACGCTGGCAGACAACCTAAGCAGAAATATGACAGATCCACACGAATGGAAGTTGCATCCAAAAGTGTTTACAGAAATAATCCAAGCATGGGGAAGGCCAGACATAGATCTCTTTGCCTCCCACAAAAATCACCAATTGACAAAATTCTGCTCAAGGATTTTCCATCCAAAGGCCTGGAGAGTGGACGCTCTCTCTTTCAGTTGGACATCAATGACAGTTTATGCCTTCCCACCTCTTCCTCTGCTGCCCAAAGTTCTATTGAAAACCAGAGCAGACAGACCAAAGATGATTCTCATTGCTCCAGACTGGCCAAGACAACACTGGTACCCACTCCTGAGGAGCCTGACGCATTCCCCACCATGGACCCTGTCTCTAATGCCTCTTCTTCTGACTCCGCACAGCTTCAAAACTCTTCACAGCCAGCTAAAAACACTCAATCTAGCTGCATGGAAGATTCCTTAGCATCACAACAGACCCTACTCTCCAAGGAGGTGCAGGAGGTAATTTTGGAGGCCAGAAGGCCGTCAACTAGAAAAGCTTACTCCGCAAAATGGAAACGGTTTTGTGTCTGGAATGAGAAAAAGGGCCAGGATCCTGGAAAACTGAATTTACCTCAAATACTACAGTATCTAGCTGAGCTGCTAAGCAGTGGACTTTCATTCTCCTCCATCAAAATCCATGCCTCAGTCATTTCTGCAGAATACAACACTGATCCACCCTAATTCTCTCACCCTCTCTTAAGACAGTTCCTCAGAGGGGCTAAGAATCTAAGACCCCCCAGGAAACAACCAATACCTGCTTGGGATCTCAATTTCATTCTGGAAAAACTGACCTTGTCTCCCTTTGAGCCAGCTGCCTCATCAGATTTGCAATATTTGTCCTGGAAAACAGCTTTCCTTCTGGCTGTTACCTCAGCTCATAGAGTTTCAGAACTACAAGCTCTCATGGCTGTGCAGCCTTTTATCATCTTCCATCAGGACAGAGTTTCCTTACGAACCAATCCGTCCTTTATGCCTAAAGTGGTATCCAGGGTAGCTTTGAATCAGGCCATACACTTACCTACCTTTTATCCTAATCCTCAAAACAAAGGGGAGAGATTACTACATTCCTTGGACATCCACAGACAACTCCGTTATTATCTGGACAGAACAAAGCCTTTCAGAAAATCAGAACAGCTCTTTGTGTCCTATGCTGTAGGAGCTCAAGGAAAGCCAATTTCCAAACAGACAATCTCAAAATGGATAGCCCACAGCGTACGCTTTTGCTATTCTTTTCATGGCAAAACTGTACCTACAGGCATCAGATCTCACTCCACAAGGGCCACAGCTACCTCTGCAGCTTTCCTCAGAGGAGTTCCTACCAAAGATATTTTGGAAGCAGCCACTTGGAGTTCTGTGCATACCTTCTCCAAGCACTACCACCTACCATTATACTCCATAACTAGAGCAGGCTTTGCCACTGCAGTCTTGCAGGGCATCCTGGCTCCTCCTAGTTCCACCTAGTGCCTACCACCCCTTTCTTAGCTTTGGGATTCTACCCATCTGTTATGACTGCAGCTGTATGCACGATGAACATAGTACAGTTTTGTACCTACCATAAATGTAGATGTTCGAGTGCTAATACAGCTGCAGTCCAGGTTTCCCTCCCTCCTTCCCCTCTTGGGACAGGCCTATAGGCTAACACATCCTCATACAACCTGATTGGGGTATTCATTTATGGTGTATTTGCTTGCAACTACTGTATTTTGATTATATTGCATTGCTTTATTACACAAATTTATGTATTGCCTTCCTTCTGGGGGCACCTGACATCTGGGGCAAGAAAAACTGAAGAAAATGGCGTCGGCTGGTTCCTTTATACCCCTGTCGCACTGATGTCAGGGAAGAAGCGACGACAACCGACGCCGGACCTAGACTTTGGAATTCGGCCGACCGAGGACCCGCCTGACGGCAGGAGAACCCATCTGTTATGACTGCAGCTGTATTAGCACTCGAACATCTACATTTATGGTAGGTACAAAACTGTACTTTCTTCTTACTACAGTGGTCTTTTGCTAGAAATTAAAAAGATGCTTAGCACTTACTGTTTTGCAAGTGCCAACATCCATCATTTCAGCATTGATGGGGCAAATTCCTGAATTTGCAGTGGTTTTTCAGTGGGTGCAGCACTAAAGGCAAAGGGGGATTGCAAAACCAGGGGCTCCTTAGCCCACCATATGGGAGTCTGTCACGGCACCCATCAGGACTTGCCTGACTACCCATCTCTTATGGTATTTCAGGAAAACAAGTAGCGTATCAACATAGACAGATAATGTAATAAAATAAAAATCTTTAATAAACAATCCAACTGACGACTCAGAAACGGGACAAGCTCTTTCAGTGTAATGCCTTCTTCAGATCCTGAATATTAGGTCCTAAGTGTCTTAAACATCCAATTACTATATTAGGTCCTAGTCAAGGGATTCCATTAAGATCCAACAAGGAAATCCAGTTAAATCAGCCATTCCTGAACTGTTAAGAACAGCAAGCTTCTTTTTCTGACCAATGAGATATCTTCTCCATGACTTACTGCTTGTTTCCATTCAATGAGAATATAGATCTCCACACTGAGGTAACTTCCCAATAAGATCAGAGAACAGCGGGATATCTTTTGAGATCAGAAACCATTCTCCTAATACAATATTAAGATATTTCAAAGGAGTATATCAATTGCAAACACTTCAACAATTGATATCATTACTATCCTGTTAAATTGACAATCCGCTTTGTATATTCAAATATATTATTGTGTAAACCGCAGCTATTAAATGCAAAGACTGATCAGTTCTTCGTTCTTAATACATAAGCTCTCTGCTGTTCTTTCTTTTAGCAAAGGCTAGACAAGGGAATCACAAGTCTTTCTTATAATTAAAAAATATCTTCCCCCTGGTCTGGTAATAACAAAGATAATTTTCTGTCACCAGGAAAAACTTTGCTGCTATCTTCTTGCATCCTTGACCAACCCAAGTGCAGTTTTCCATTTCTTTTGCTTCAGACAGATGAGAGCAGAATGTTTCCTTGTCTAGGTGACGGTCAGACTACATTGCTTACCTTTTGTAGTGAGACTGTTCGGGTAAGCCCAGAGCTGACTCATCCAGATCTGTGGCTACATCGTTGGCCTTCTTTAGAGATTTGTCAGTGGATTAACATTTGATGTTCTTCGTTTTCCATTGCTGCAGTCCTTACTATTGGGTATAGTCCGCATCCAGTCGGCCCGAATACCAGAGTATAAGGCTGACGTCGGTCAGGGCGCATTAGACTGACGTCAGTACGTCAGGGTACTAATGCGCATGACCGGCGTCATATCCTCAGTCTTTTTTGCCGCGTGGTCCGATGCAGAAGCAGTTTTGCGAGTGCAGGTTGGCGTTCTGAAATATTTCCGAAACCGGAGTTTCAGACCGAATCAGAGTTGGCTAAGTACCCCGTTGGGGAACATTTTGGTTTTTTCTTGCCTCAGTATTTAACCGGATGTCAGAAAAAGTGAATAACTGTATTTCTTGTGGGAAACAAATACCTCATAGGGATTACCATACATTGTGTATACCTTGTTTGGGCCTGAGCACGACGTTGTTGGTTGCCGCTCTTGTGCTAGGTTTAACAAACGCACTATTAAGAGGAGGTTAGACTGTGCCAGATTAGTGTTTGGGAAGCGTTGTAATTATAAAATGCCGCCGGATGCTCCGCCCGCTTCGTCCAAGAAGCGCAAGGACAAAACAGCGAAGTCTAGGGTTGATGAACCGGCAGTCCCGGACGTCGGTTCTTTAGGAGGCTCAGTGGAGCCAGAGGTTTTGCCAGGAGTTTCTATGGAGTCTCAGGCAGAAACTTTACTGTTACAGGATGTACCCTCTCAGGAGGCAGGCCAGGCTGAGGGGGCTTCTCAGGTAACTATTCTTCCCTCTCTTCCCAAAGTAGTTAGAGCCTCTCCTTCTGTTGCCAAAACTTCTTTTAGAGGTAGGCCAAGTTCAGCTTCAGTAGGGGCTTCTCCTAGCATTTCGGGTTCTGTACCTAAGAAACATATGCTTAAAATGGCAGAAGATTTGATTGCTATGATTAGAGGTTCTATGGGCCCTCCTGATAAGAGGCCTAGGGTGGAACCAGAGTTTGACAGTTTTGAACAGGGTTCAGGGGCTTCTGAGTCTTCTGGAAGATTTGCAGGAGTATCCTCATTATTCTGATTCTGATGTGGATGATGCCACTCCTTCGGCTTCTCCTCCTGAGGATTTTTCATTTTCAGAGACTCTGCATTCCATGAGGGAGCACTTTAAATGGAAAGGCCAGGATTACTCTGATTCCAGGAAGAGGCTTAGGGAATTCTTGTTTTTACCCCAGCATAGGCCCTTAGCTATACCTCCTGTGTTAAATGTGGTGGAAGATGTTTTTGCAGAGGCTTCCCTGAACCCTGATTCTTTGCCTCCTGCTCCTGTTAAACCTGATAGGTACTATAGGGTGCCCGAAGCTCATAAGTATTTGTTTAAGAGTCCTAGGGCAGACCCAGAAACTGTTTCTCAGGGGCCTAAAGGTGTTAAGGCCTCTGTGGTTAAAAATCCTGTTCCCACTGACAAAGAGGCAAGGGCGTTGGATAGGTGGGGTAAGAAAGTGTATACTTCTTCCACTCTAGCCATGAGGCGTTGAATTGTCAGTTTCACATGCTGAAATATCAAAATTATCTCCTTTCACAATTGAAATCTAAGGTGGATGCTTTGGCGGAAGGTATTGATTGTAAAGAATTGCTGGATTTAGTTTATGTGTCTGAACAAGTGGGCAAGCATTCTTTGCAATGTGGTTTTGATGCTGTGCAGGCCTCCTCGAGGGTGGCTGCCACTAGTTCTGTTCTTCAGGCATGCCTGGTTGAGGGATCAAAATTTGGCTGAACATGTTAAGACACGGATTTTGGATGCTCCTTTACAGTCTGATGTGTTGTTTGGTTCACCTGTGGAAGCAGTTTTAAAGAAAATGGAGGACAAAGCTAAGTCTATGCAAACTGTTAAAGATTTTTTGCAGGTACAGCCACCAAAGTTTAGTAGAAATTGGCCTGCTAAGGGGTGGACATATCCTGCTTATGATTCCCAGTCTAGGGGTAGGTCTAGACGTGGTAGGGGCAGGGCTCAAGGTTCTTTTAGGCCTAGAACAGGAGTTCACCTGCTCAAACTTCTGGTGAGGACAGGGGTCAGTCCTTTCGTAAACAGACCCAATGACCTGCCTTTTCAGCTGCCAGTAGATTCTCGCCTGGCAGCTCCTTTGGGAGGACGACTGTCTCTTTTCAAAGAAAATTGGGATTTAATTACTCAAGACAGATGGGTGTTGGACATCATTCACCACGGTTACAGATTTTATTTCCATACAATGCCCCCTTTCAAAGGCATGCCAGACGTTCCTCCTCCACAAAGAAAAGAGGCTCACAAGCAAGTTTCTCAGTTACTCCAAATGGGGCCATTCAGCCAGTCCCTGTATCAGAAAGGGGCCTAGGATTTTATTCTCGCATGTTCCTAGTACCAAAGAAGGGGAACACGTGGAGACCGATTTTGGATTTATCTCTCCTCAACACTTATCTGGACATTCCCAAGTTCAGGATGTTGACGTTACAACAGCTTTTACCCCTGCTGGGCAAAGATCACTGGATGGTAACTTTAGATCTCAAGGAAGCTTACCTTCATGTGCCTATCAGGCCAAGTTACAGGAAGTATCTGCGGTTTCGAGCTGGAGATTCTCATTATCAGTTCTCTGCATTGCCCTTTGGCTTATCTACTGCGCCCAGAGTGTTCACAGGGGTTCTGGCTCCAGTGATAGCTTACTTCAGGCTACAAGGAGTTCAAATCTATCCTTATCTAGACGACTGCCTGATTCTCGCTCAGGAAAAGGAAGACCTTCTACAGCATCTGGAATATGTTATAGCAGTGCTAAGATGCCTAGGGTATTCTGTGAACGAAATAAAGTCCAGTCTAGTACCCTCTCAAGACATGTGCTTTCTGGGTGTGAGACTGAATACAGCAGCCCAGATGGCCTTTTTAACCCCGGACAAACAAAAGAGTCTATCACTTTACTTCCATCAACTATCTCATCAGTCCGTGCTGACTGCAAAGACAGTCCTTCAAGCATTAGGGTTCATGGCATCTTGTATTCTGGTGCTTCCCAATGCCAAACTGCATATGAGGAAGTTACAATGGTATCTCAAAAATGTATGGACACAGCACTGCCAGGATTTAGACACTGTCATTCAAATAATACCTTGCCTTCAAAGGGAATTTTTGTGGTGGGCTCAGGAATGTCACCTAAACAAGGGACTCTCTGTGACCCGGCCAGAGGCGAGTCAGATTTTAACGACAGATGCCTCGGACATTGCTTGGGGAGCTCATCTAAATGGAAAGTGGATACAAGACAAGTGGCCTGCCAGACTGCAGCATCTACATATCAACATGAAGGAGATGTTAGCAGTCCAGTTCGCATTACTGGCTTTCAAGGAGTTACTTCTTCCAGGGCAGGTGTTGATTCTAACAGACAACACAACCGTCATGTGGTACATCAACAAACAAGGGGGAACACATTCTTATCCTCTATGCAGGCAAGCAATGATTTTATGGGAGACTGCCACGCTTGCACCTAACTCTTCAGGCAAGGTTTCTGCCAGGAGCACAGAACTCCTTAGCAGATGTGTTAAGCAGACAAATCATGGATCCCCACGAGTGGAAACTGGATCTTCATGTATTTCAGAAATTGACAGTGTCCTGGGGAACTCCAGACATAGATCTGTTCGCTTCTCCACTAAACCACCAGCTGCCACAGTTTTGCACAAAGGGGTTTCATCACACAGCTTGGAAAGTGGATGCTCTGTCTTTCAGTTGGACAAACCTTCATGTGTATGCCTTTCCACCTCTGCCTCTTCTTCCAAAGGTACTGTTAAAGGTCAGACAGGACAGGCCAAGGATGATTTTGATAGCTCCAGATTGGCCTCGGCAACACTGGTACCCACTACTACGGAGTCTGGTAAAGAAGCCTCCATGGCCTTTACCTTTGATTCCACATCTGTTATCCCAGAAGGACGGTCATCTGCTCAATGTCAAGCTTCACTCTCTTCATCTGACAGCCTGGCATATTCTGTGTTGAAACACAGCAGGTCTCAACTTCCTCAACAAGTTTTAAATGTGATTATGGAAGCTAGAAGACCTAGTACAAGGAAAGTGTACATGAAATATGGAAGAGATTTTTATTTTGGAGTAAAGCAAAGAATTTGGAGATTTCTGAGCCTAATTTGAGTATGGCTCTTCAATATCTTACTGAGTTACTGGACAAGGGTCTGTCCTTCTCTTCCATTAAGATTCATGCTGCAGCAATCTCAGCTCACTATGATTGTGACCCACCATTGTTTTCGCATCCTTTGTTCAAGCAGTTTCTTAGAGGGGCAAAAAATATAAGACCCCCACGTAGAGCTCCTACTCCTGCTTGGGATCTCAATTTTGTGTTGGAAAAACTTACTCTACAACCTTTTGAGTCTGCGGCTACTGCTGAATTGAAATATTTGTCATGGAAGTCTGCTTTTTTGTTGGCTATTACTTCTGCAAGAAGGGTGTCTGAGTTGCAGGCCCTTATGGCAGTCGAGCCCTTTTTGATTTTCCATAAGGATAGGGTATCATTACGTACTAATCCTTCCTTTATGCCTAAGGTGGTTTCTAGTGTGGCTTTAAACCAAACTATTCATTTGCCTACTTTTTATGCAGACCCCCAAAATAAAGGGGAAAAGATTTTGCATACTTTAGATGTACACAGGCAATTGCGTCATTACTTAAGCAGGACTAAGGATTTTAGGCAGTCTCAGCAGTTGTTTGTTTCTTTTGCTTTGAGTTCGCAGGGCAAGCCTGTGTCAAAACAAACTATTTCTAGGTGGATTGGCTTTTGCATTGCATTTTGTTATTCCCATCATGGCAAGGAGATTCCAGCTGGGATTAGGCCTCATTCCACTAGGGCTACTGCCACTTCAACAGCATTTTACGGGGTGGCAACTAAGGATATTTTGGAAGCAGCTACTTGGAGTTCAGTGCATACTTTCTCTAAGCATTATCACCTTCCTATCTACTCTAAGTCTAGGGCTGGTTTTGCCACGGCTGTTTTGCAAGGCATGTTGTCAGCTCCTGCTTCTTTATGATTTGCCAGCCTCCCTTACCTCTGCTTTGGGATTCTACCCAATAGTAAGGACTGCAGCAATGGAAACGAAGAACATAGTACAGTTTTGTACCTACCATAAATGTAGATGTTCGAGGATTCCATTGCTGCAGTCCAATTTACCCTCCTCCTTCCCTCTGTGTTTAGGGGTGGTTGTGTAGGTGAGTTTACGTGCTTATATTTTTGTATATATTGTTCATGTTTTGGTGCAGGTATTTTGGGCCTTGTCTTTTTAGGGTCTTCTGACATCTGGGGCAAGAAAAGACTGAGGATATGACGCCGGTCATGCGCATTAGTACCCTGACGTACTGACGTCAGTCTAATGCGCCCTGACCGACGTCAGCCTTATACTCTGGTATTCGGGCCGACTGGATGCGGACTATACCCAATAGTAAGGACTGCAGCAATGGAATCCTCGAACATCTACATTTATGGTAGGTACAAAACTGTACTTTCTGCTCTAGCATAGGCTTCACTGCATACTTTTGCAGGACACTACAAGCTGTATATTGTCTCAAGATCAAGGTCTTCCTCGTGGGCCACCTTCCTTCATGATATTCTGTTTTGCCATCCTAGATGTATAGCTGGGAACTGTGTCCTTCTGTTTGATGTGGATGGTCCGGAACATGTAAGATACGAAAGTTGTGTATTTACCATAATGAGAGATTTTTGATCCATGTCCATCCAGTTCAACATAACCCCCTCCTTTCCCCTCCTGTGAATAATTGCCATAAGTGTACCTGCATAATAGCACCTGAGGCCCGTAGGAGAAGGAAGCATATTATAGTCCTTGCTCTAGGTGGATGCGAGTATATTATGCAGTCAGCTAGCACAGTCGATCTGAAGAAAAAAGAAGCAACAGATACTGGATGACTTGTCCTCCTGTTTGAAGTGGATGTACTTAGATCATGATTAATCATTATGGTAACTATGTACAAATCCAAAATAGTACATCAAAATTTGTTCTCAGTATTTTTTCCTGTATCAATAAAACATTAGAAGAGTTCACCATCCAGATCACTTCTGTGTTTTTTGTTAGCAAAGTTAATACTTATTTAAAAAGGGAAATGTACTAATTAATGCTGTGCAGTTTCCCATGCATGGTGCAGTGGTTGCTTTTACAACCATTTTATAGCTTTATGTTTATACAGTACTACTAAACTAGCCTTATGTCAGCCCATGCTTACATATATAACTTTCAGTAACTTTTCATTGAGTTATTTGGATTTGTATGCTCAACAATTAACTGTTATATCAAATATTAACTTCAACATTGATTTAACTTATTAAAGAAGAGTTTTTAACATATTTAATATTTACAACATAATTTGAGATGAGAAATAAACTGCTGACCATATTTTACTTTCATTGTATTACAGATTTTAACAAGTGGACCAGTGATTTCATACCTTGTACTGCAGTGCACTTTTATTAAATGGATATACATCATAGGCAATTTGTTCTATGCTATTTTCCACTTCAAGCTCAATTTCCATTACAGAATCCCATACATGTTATTTTTTGCCATGAAATTCTGTTTCAGCCTCTGATATCTTTGTTTTATATTTTAACTTCCATGATTGTCTTTTGTACATGTCTTATTGATGGTTTGTGTTTAGTATTCCATTTTCTAGTTCTAGCTTTTTTAGCAACTATTAAAACTAAGGATAGCAATTCTTTCCCCATCATACATGTTATTTACACCAACTCAACAAAAACACATATTTTCTGAGGGTAAGTTCTCTTCCAACTATAAGGCTTAGCATGTTTTTCAAGTCATTTTGTTTACTCAAGTATTCCATACATTCCTAAAGTGTATGCTCTGAAGTTCCTGTTTCTAATCCTAAACCATCACTTTGCCATTGTGTGACTCTTGCCTATAGATCTTGTAGAGGTATAGAAATACGAGTGCAAAGATTTTTATGCAAACATTCAAATATTTTTTTCAGTTGTGTTGCATTTCTACCCCTTCACTGATCTTCTGTAATATATTTATTTAATCATTCAGTCCATGCTGATTTTACCTTTTATACTGATTGTCTTCTTAAAATCTAATATTGCTTTATGTGCTGTACTTGTAATTCTTTTCTGGTCTAGCATTTGATGTTCATTATATTGATCACTGCTGCGGTAGCCTTAGCTATATATGGGTTATATCCTGGCAAGGATATAACAGCCGGCGAGCTTCCAAAGCTTCACGGCACATTTTACATACCCAAACATCGGGCAGCTTTAGCTGAGCTGACTAAAAGAGAAGTATGGGTGCGAACCCCTTCAGAAACTTATTGCCACCAAAGAATACGCTCCTCTGAGGCTTTCAAGGATCGATGGTCTGCTTGTGCTGTTCCTTTGCTGGGTAGATAAGTTCCCTTTGGAGAGAAAAACTTTTACTTGTTTGCATTACTGTTTTATCACTTTCCTGTTCAGGAAAGTTATTTTAAAGCTAGGAGTGTTGTATTTTAATGGGCTGCCAAGAGACTGTAATGTACTTTTAAATGGAGCAGTAATTTTTCTTGACAGTTTAAAAGTGGTGAAAAGTAACTGAAAACATTTTTGTCTGTGGAGAAATTGTGTTTATTTTACTTTTGTGGGACTGGTGTACTGTTTTAATCTGTCAAAAACTGTTGACTGGTTGTGTTTACTACCATTTGCTGCTTGTCTTGCCTGGGAAGGAGGTACTATTTTTGGCTTGACCATGGAACAGACTACCAGTCCCACTGTTGGTCCTTTTTCCAGCCACAAAAAGAAAGAAAAAAAAATAAGCAAATAGCCTTTACCACTGCAGCCGGCTAGCAGTTTGCCTCAGCTGCAGGTGAGTAACTCTGCTGTGGCCATTTGTTGTACCTCAGAGCTCTCATCTTTTACCACTGATCTCTTTGGAATTGTACCTACAGACATTGTGGACCAGGGGTTAGCCACTTCCTGTGCTGCTGCTGGGGGTCTACTTAGTTGACAAGATTCAGCCAATCTTGCTGGTCCTAGGAGAGGGAACAATGGAAGATGTCCTTGTTGTGTCAGAATGCTGTACCCATCCCTGGTGAAGCAACTGCTGCCATTAGTAACATAATTGGTCCCATTTTTCCTGTCAAAAAGAAACTGTAAACCAAACACGTATCTGCTGCTCCTTGAATTTCTTTGGATAGTAGTAGTTTACTGGGTCTTGCTCAGGTCTTAATTCAGGCCATTAATCTTTCTTGTAAAGTAGTTTCTGGTAAAAGAAAGAGGAATACCTCTTTTCCTGAAGAGATTTAAGATTCTGAATCGGAACAGGAAGATGCTGGGGATGGCTAGAGATGTTGCTCTTGTTTCACTGTTGCAGTCATTACATTTGGGTAATCTGCTGGCAGGTTGCCCTCAGTCGGCCTGAATTCCAAAGTCTTGGGTCCTGCGTCGGTTGCTGTCTTCTCTTCCATGACGTCAGGTCATCAGGGGTATAAAACATGCAGCCGACGCCATTTTCACCAGTCTTTCTTGCTATGTGGTGCCCGAAGCAGAAGCATTTCGCAAGTGCTGGTCGGCCGACTACTGAAATATTAGAGTTTGAGTTTCAGAACCAAAGTCTTCACTAAAGCTAAGTACTCCATTGGGGAAACTTTTTTTCTTGCTCCTTACCGATGTCAGAAAAAGTTAATAATTGTATTACTTGTGGAAAGCAAATACCTCATAAGGATTTCCATTTATACTGTATTCCTTGCATAGGCCCTGATCACAACATGCCTGGCTGTCGGTTTTGTGCTAGATTTAACCAATGCACTATTAAGCGTCTGTATATTTTTGCATCAAAGTATTTTGGAAACCGATTTAACTACGCAGAAATGTCGTCGGATAGCAATCTGACTACCGGAGTACATAAAAAACGCAAAGAAGAGGACAGAGAAAGTCGGTCGAGATCCAAAACCGACGACGAAGCTTCTCCTAAGCCAGTCGCCAGTTCGCCGGTACTCAGTGAGGTGCCTTTGCAGCCCCTGATACCCGCTACCTTCAAGTCGCAGGCCTCTACCAACACCCACATGGAGTCCGGCATGCCGCAAGATACTCAAGGTATTGGACCGACGGATGCATCTCCCTCGGATGGGTCTGGAGCCGCTGAGCAGGCACCGGCTTCTGAGGGTGTATTCAGACCTCAACATTTGTATATCAAACCAATGACAGCTGCAAAACCAAAGACAAAAGCAACTTCTAAAACTAAAAAACTGACGCATGAGCCATGTGCACAGGCCTCTATGCCCAAAAAACAGATTAACAAAATGGCTGAAGACCTCATTACCTTGATCAGGGGTACCCATCCCCCTCCAGATAAGAGGCCTAGGCAAGACACTGATATGAATCTTCAGATCAGGTTTCTATTTCTTCTGATTCCTCTTCTGATCAGGAATTATCTATACCTCCTTATGAGGATTCTGATGCAGAGGAGTCCATACCATCTGCATCTCCTCCTGAGGATTATTCATTCGGAGAAACTTTGCATACTTTGAGGGAACATTTTCACTGGGAGAGTCAAAACTTCTCAGAATCAAAACAGAGGCTCAGGGATTTCCTTCTCCTCCCTCAGCACAGGCCTTTAGCCATTCCCCCTGTTTTAGACATTGTGGATGATGTGTTTTCGGAGTCAAGCTTGACCCCTGACTCCTTGCCTCTGGCTCCCAGTAAGCCTGACAGATATTACAGGGTCCCTGACTCTCATAAATTTTTATTTAGAAACCCTGCTGCTGATCCTGAAACTATTTCACAGGGTCCAAAGGGAGTTAAAGCCTCAACAGCAAAAAATCCTACCCCCTCTGACAGAGATTCAAGGGCACTGGACAGATGGGGAAAAAAGGTTTGTACATCTGCAGCCTTGGCTATCAGGGCCTTAAACTGCCAATTTCATATGCTTAAGTACCAACAACATGTTATGGGATTGCTGAAACAGAAAATGATGTTAATTTCAGAATGTGCAGAAAATAAAGCATTGCAGGAATTATTGCATGCAGCTGAACAGGTTGGAAAGCATACTTTGCAATGCGGTTTTGACTCCTTAGAGGTCTCCTGCAGGGCCGCAGTTACTGGATCCGTGATTAGGAGGCATGCCTGGTTAAAGGAACAGAATTTGCCTGATCATGTTAAAGCTAAATTGCTAAATGCACCTTTACAGCATGATTCTCTTTTTGGTATTAAGGCAGAAGAGGTTTTAAAGAAAATGGAAGACAAAGCAAAGTCTATGCAAACTGTTAAAGACTTCTTACAAGTGCAGCCACCTAGATTCAGTAGACACTGGCCTACAAAAAATTGTTCCTTTCCTGTGTCAGACAGAGTTCAAAGGGGCAAATCCAGACGCCCTAAGGGTTCCAGATACCAGGCGCAAGATTCATACAGGTCAAAGCAATGGGGCGCTTCTACCTCCAAATTTGGAGGAGATGTGCAAACCTACAGAGAACAAGCTCAATGACTTTCCTCTGCCTACACCAAGCACTTATCTTTTGGCAGCACCCTTAGGGGGAAAGTTAGCACTTTTTGCTCAAAATTGGCAGTTAATCACCCAGGACAAGTGGGTATTAAACATAGTATCACAGGAATACAGATTCCATTTCCACACTCTGCCAATGGAAAACGGTTGGCCATATCTGCCAAAAAATCATTGGGCAGAGGCACAAAAACAGGTTACGTCCCTCATGGATATGGGGGCCATTCAGCCAGTACCAGGACAGGAAAAAGGACAAGGATTTTACTCGACAAGGTCTGGCAGCCAATACTGGATTTATTGATTTTGAACACATACCTGGACATTCCAAAATTCAAAATGCTGACTTTACAGCAGCTTCTGCCCATGCTGGGCAAGAATGCTTGGCTGGTGACATTAGATATAAAAGAGGCATACCTGCATGTCCCAGTAAGACAATCGTGCAGAAGATACCTCAGATTCAAGGCTGGCTTAATGCATTACCAATTCTCTGCACTGTCCTTTGGCTTCTCTACTGCGCCCAGGGTCTTTACAAAGTGCCTGGCACCAGTAATTGCATTTTGCAGACAAAGAAGTATACAAATATATCCTTACTTAGACGACTGTCTCATTCAAGCAGAGAACAAGGACATTCTTCTTCGACACCTGGCATTTGTGAAAAGGCTTCTAACAGGCCTAGGGTACACAATAAAAGAAAAGAAATCACAACTGGTACCCTCTCAAAAGATAATATTCCTGGGTGCAAGCTTGAATACAACTGCCCAGATGGCTCACACCAGACAAGCAAAGGCAACTGACTGCTTATTTCAAGCTGATGGCAACAAAATCCCAGTTATATGCAAGACAAATTCTGCAGGCTTTGGGCTTCATGGCATCCTGCATCCTACTGATTCCATATGCAAGACTGCATATGAGGAAACTGCAGTGGTACCTGAAATGTTTGTGGAGTCAACGTTTACACAGTCTGGAAACAATGATTCCTCTCATTCCCTGCCTACAACAGGAGTTTCTATGGTGGGCAAAGGCATGTCACCAAAACATGGGATGGGCTCTTTACAATACAGAGCCACCAATCTTATCTCATCCCTTACTAAAGCAGTATCTTAGAGGAGCCAAAAATGTAAGGCCTCCTAGAAGATCACCTGCATGGGACCTGAATTATGTGTTGGAAAAGCTCACCCTGCCTCCATTTGAACCAGCTGCTACCGCTGATATAAAGTTCTTATCATGGAAAACAGCTCTGCTACTAGCAATTACTTCAGCAAGAAGAGTTTCAGAGCTATTATCATATTTTACCCAGACAGGGTGTCTCTGAAGACAAATCCTACTTTTATGCCTAAGGTGGTTTCCAGTGTGGCTCTTAACCAAGCCCAAACAATTCATCTGCCAACTTTTTATCCAAATCCGCATGACAAGGGGGAGAGAATTCTGCATTCCTTGGATGTACATAGTCAGCTAAGATTCTCCTTAAGCAGGACTAAAGCTCTAAGAAAAACTGATCAATTACTAGTGTCCTATGCTGCAGGATCAGAAGGAAAGGCTATCTCAAAGCAGGCAATTTCAAAGTGGATAAGCCACTGCATCCGTTTCTGCTACCTACACCATGGTAAACCTGTGCCCATGAGCATTAGGTCTCATTCCACCAGAGCTGCAGCTACTTCAGCAGCCTTTCTCAGAGGAGTACCAACCAAAGACATTCTAGAGGCTGCTACTTGGAGTTCTGTTCACACCTTTACAAAGCCATTATCATTTACCTCTCTAAGTCCAGGGCAGGCTTTGCCACTGCAGTGGTGCAGGGCCTTATAGCTGCACCTAATGCTGTTTAGCTCCAGCCTCCCAACCATAGCTTTGGGATTCTCCCAAATGTAATGACTGCAACAGTGAAACACGAAGAACATAGTACAGTTGTGTACACTTACCATAAATGTAGATGTTCGAGTGTATTCACTGTTGCAGTCCAGGTTACCCCCCCCCCCCCCCCCGCCATCCGCCTGTTGTTCTGGAGTTTATCTTTCCTTCTCTATCTTCTACAACCTATGTGGTGTATTTGCTTGTAGATGAAGGTAAAGTTTATTTTGATGCATGTTTATATATGCATATATATTTTTGTTACCTTTTTGGGGGCACCTGACATCAGGGGCAAGAAAAACTAAAGAAAATGGCGTCGGCTGCATGTTTTATACCCCTGACAACCTGACATCATGGAAGAGAAGACAGCAACTGACGCAGGACCCAAGACTTTGGAATCCAGGCCGACTGAGAGCAACCTGCCAGTAGATTACCCAAATGTAATGACTGCAACAGTGAATACACTCGAACATCTACATTTATGGTAAGTGTACACAACTGTACTTTTTTTTCCCCTCCAATTTCTGATTCAGACTCAGACTCTGAGGAGTGCTTGGGTTGTAATTCTCCTTATGTGGGGGTGGGGGTCTATTTCTCTGAGACTGTTGCTAGAATGTACCAGTGTTTTCAGTGGAAGAACACTGAGCTGTCTCGTTCTCTCAGAAAATACTGAGCTTTATAGAAGGATTGTCACCTCACAGCAAGACGTTGTTGCGTTCGATTCTCAGCTAGAGCGGCTTCAGTGTGGAGGCATGCATGAATGGGCGTGCCTTCGTTGAAGGTTGTGCGTCAGGGCTGGTAACTCGGCACATAAAAATCCACCACCAGTCATTAGCTGACCGAAGTTCCGCTGTGGCGACCCTGGCTGGGATAAGCCGAAAGACAGCAGCATAGAAGGATTGTCCAGATCCTATACTCATTCTTCCTGCTTCCTCTTCTTTGGAGGATGTGTATTACTGCCTACAGTTTTCCTGTTAGCCAGTCAGCTGTCCTTAAAAAGGCAAATTATATGCATAAAGTTCCTCAGTCTTTTTAAATTTTTATGCATTGTTCTCAAGTCTGACCCAGCAGCTATAGTTTTAGTTGACCGCACTGCACCTAGTGAATTCCAATTCTACTCTTTCTGAAAAGGATAGGAAAATGATTGATAGGTGTGGGGAAAAGTGTATACTTCTGCATCTTTGATTTTCAGAATTTTGAATGGTCAGGCTCGCATTTTAAAATTTGTTTAGACTAACTGCGAAAGTACGAGGAATGTTTTATCTGCAGAGTCTTCTTATGATGAAAACAGTGCTTTAAGTAACTTGGGTTCTTCTGTTGCCCAGGTCACTATTCACTGTGTATATTCGATTCGTCTTCCAGGGCTATGCCCACTTGTACTGTTTTGAGGAGGTCTGCGTGGCTGCATTCCCAGAACCTCTCAGATGATGATGAGAAGATTTTAAATTCTCAATTGGAGTGAGATTTAGTGTTTTGGCTCCTCTGCTGCACAGGTGATCAAAAAGTGTGTTGAAAGGGTCAAGCTGATTCAGGAAATCTCCAAGATTATTCAGCCCCCCCCCCCTTTCCAAATTGTCAGAGGGAGTTTCTATCTCCACACCCAGTTTTGGCAAAAAGCAGAATAGATAGTCTAAACAAAATACAGGTAAACAGACATTTAAGAAGAAAGGACAAGGGGGTTCCAAGAAGAAGTCTCAAATTGCACATAACACATAACCAAGGATAGTTCAAGTCCAAGAACCTTGTAACCCTCTCCAATTCTGGCCCATTTTTTTTTCTTTCAGAAAAGTTTGAATCTCCATTTTTCTTTTTGGCAACAGATTATTTCAGACAAATGAGTCCTGAAAATCACTTTGTTAATGTTCCAGATGGCACTGAGCGGAAATTCCTCCTTTCTAGGGATCATTTGTCATCCTACAGATCAGGATGTTTTGTTTCCACCTCTTCTTCATCACATGTTGTCCCAAGGAGTGATAGAACCAGCTCCTCCTTCTCAGGTAGCTTTGGGGTTTTATTCAATGATGTTCCTAATGCCAAAGAAAGAAAGTGTTCGGTGACCAGTTCTGGGTTTTTCTTTCCTAAACCTGTTTGTGATAGTACCGAAATTCATAATATTGTCTCTTCCCGACCTGTTGCCTCTTCTTCCTCTTTCAACTTTCCTGGTAATGCTAGACTTAGATGCTTATCACATCCCTATTTGTCCAGACTATAGACATTTCTTAATGTGATCCAGACACAAAATCTTATCAGTTCTTCTCCTTATCTATTTGGACTATCCACTGCACCAAGAGTGTTCACAAAATGTCTAGCTTCAATTATAGGTCATTGAAAGTTAGAGTATACAAATTTTTCAATATTTAGATGACTTACTTATCTTTGCAGTCTTTTTCAAGGTGTCTGGAATCTGTGTTGGCTGAGAGAGATCTCTTGCACAAACTGGGATTTGAAGAGAGCATTCATGACTCCCTCACACAAGATTGTGTTCCTGGGATGTCAGATAGAAACCTCAGTTTGAGCTTTTCTTCCACAGCAAAACCAGATCTTTATTTACATCTGTTTCTAAGGTTTTCCACTCAGACTTTGGTTACTGCAAGAGGAATACCTCAGGTTTTGAGTCTCATGGCATCAACGATTCTCGTGTTACACCTGGCAAGACTCTGCAGGAGAAAGATACAGCAGTATCCAAAATCTCTTTGGTCCCACCATCAAGACCCTTTATCTTTTCAGATCCTAGTGCTGGGGTTTGTCAGAAGAGAAATATTTTGGTGGAGGCAACAGATATCCTTAAATCCAGGTCTCTCCTTCTTCCTTCCTGCTTCAGAACAAGTCGGTCAAAACAGACTCTTTGAACTTTATAATGGGAGCAGTTTCCTGAGAGATAAAAATGCAGGGGGTGTGAGACACCAAGGACAGATTCTGTCTGAACCGTCTGTGGTCCCTCTGAACCTCTTCAAGTGATTACAGACAATACCACAGTCATGGTACATCATCAAGCAAGGGGGAACCAGGTCATACCCCCTTTGCAGGCTAGGGATATAGCTTCACTGCACAGTCTCACTTTACAGGTGTCCTTCATTCTGTCAGAGCAAAACTGTATGTCAGACAAGCTGAGCAGAACTTGGGCAGATCCTATGGAAACTAGATCAGGAGTCTTCCAAGATTTGATCCAACTGTGGGGAATTCCTCAAGTAGACCTCTTTGCCTCTGCTCTGAACAATCGACTGGCAAAATTCTGTTCCAGGACTCCATGTATGAAGGCCTGGAAGACAGATGCCTTTTAATTTTTTTGGACAGGAATGTTCCTGTATGCCTTTCCCACCCTTTCCACTAATATCGAAGGTACTTCTGAAGATTCAGAAGGAATCCTTCAAGATCATTGTGGTGACTCCCTTCTGGCTCAGGCAACTGTGGTTCTCTCTCCTTTTGGAAATGTCTGGGGTAATTATCTTCTCCAAATGCTCATTGCATTTTATTCTGTGTCTCTCGTTTTGCTATATGTTGTCTAATCTATTTGTGGTTTTCTATTTTTTTCCGAGATCTAACCTCCTTTAACAAAATTTTGCTTAGTACTTTTATGTGTATGAGGATGTGCGAACTACCCTTTGTATTCATTTTTTTTATCTGACCAAATGCCCATGTGTTGTTCTGCCATGTCCTTGTCAAGTATTTTACCTGTCATGTGTTTTCATTTGGGTATATATCCCATTGCCTGAATCAAATATATTAATCTGATGTGGGTGTTCTTATAGTACATGTCCAAATTGGGAAGTCCCAAACCACTCTGTTTCTTTGACAGCATTAGTTTCTTCCATTGCACTATTTCTTTCTTTTGTTATTCAAAAAGAAACTCAGTAATTGCCTTTTTTTTGTATTCTTCCATATCTGATGTCTTAGTTGATGTTTCCTAACACACATGAAGAACCAGGACAGTGGGGCCAAAAATATCTTATTTGCTTATATCTTATTGTTTGTCCATAAATATCAATTTCCATAGTCCTATCTTACTTTCTATTTTTTTTTTAGCTGCTTGCTCAACATTCCATTTCAGCCATATTCCCAAGAGTCTCTGCTTGTCATGGTCCCACAGGAAGGGAAAGTTTTATATATTGGGTCATAATTAATTACTGTAGCCTTTGTTTTAGATTAATTTACTTTGTATCTTGCAATGCTGTTAAAATATTTTGGTGCATCAGATGTAATTTTTATATCATGTTCTGATTGTGCATAATATTACGTTAACAAAGTTCCATTTTCTCATTAATATTTCTCAGTTTAGATTCATTTATGCTCGATTGTCTCATGTCCTTGACCATGGCTCTAAATATAAAGCGTAGTGGTGAAAGTGAATACCCCTGCCTAGCTCCTGTTGCAAGGCTAAATATTTTATGCAACTCATCACCATGCTTCAACCTAGCTTGAGCTAATTTTTAAATATTAATGTTGTCCATATTTGCAGAAACTTAAATGCGAAGACAAGCTGGTAAAAAACACGCAAAACTGGACTGCAAAAAGCACAGGTCCTTGACACTGCACACTAGTCACAAATCAAAGTACTCTGAATGGCAATAACGTACTTTTAATGACCTTTAAGTGTACAAAAATATAATCCACTTTTCGTCAACACAAATAGTTCGACTTCTTCAGAAACCATACAAAGGTAAATGTTGAAACAGGTTGCTTAAATATACAATTTGATTCTGTCACATTGTAAATAAATTGAGGTTTAAAGGCGTACAACATGAAATGCAAGAAATTATAATCAAACCCTTAATAAATCTCAAGCCACCTTCCGCCTCAACTATACCAAAAAACCTCTCCAAAAGACATATACAATTAAACTTTAAAATTTAAATAAATCTATAAATATAGAAAAATATGTTAGAAAATATATAAAAATATATGATAAATTGATGTATAGACACATGCATATGTATATTCAATATTAATAAAAAATACATGTAAATGTACAAATACATAAAACACAAATTGTGTTAAACAAGTACATAAATATCTGTACACTAATATAGTGTGAGTATGTAAATCCTGTAAAAACTAAATATAGAAATCCATAATGTATAATATACAAGTAAAATATTGTATGAATTAAATAACCCTATTTGTACATTCCATCGTGCATATAATCTACATAATAAACAAACATTATATCATATAGCATTATATCAGACTTCCTTTGGTACACTGAAATATTCAGCCACCTGAACCTTTCTCTCTTTTTGGCATCTTCCACTGTGATAGATTTAGTAAATTGTGATTCAGCCCGGTCATAAGACTCTAACAGGTATGCTTTTACTGAATTAGTAGATCTAAAAAGGGTCTTCCTTAATGGGTCTCTGATAATCTTCTTCTGTCCCTGCTGCAATTGGTAGGCCCTTCTTTCAGCACTGACTGCTGGAGGTTTCCTGGAAATCAGGCAGGTATATAATTATTATAATTGTTTGTGTATTGCCTTTAAAGGTCTCGCATGCTTATTGTTTTGCGATTTGCCTGAATTGTGCTCACTGTATGAAAATGGACTGATTGGCTCATGGGGCTAGGCACTGATGTTCTTCGTGTTTCACTGTTGCAGTCATCACACTTGGGTTATCTGCCTGCAGGTAGCCCTCAGTTGGCCTAAATACCAGAGACTTGATATTTCGGCGTCAGATGTTGTCGCTTCTTCCATGACGTCAGGTCGTCAGGGATATAAAAACAGGCAGCCGATGCCATTACATCAGTCTTTCTTGCCAAGGAAGAGCCCGAAGGAGAAGCAGTTTGCAAGTGCCGGTCGTCCGCTACCTGAATTTTTTCATTTGAGTTGAATAATCCTGAAGTCTTCTAAAGCTAAGTACCCCGTTGGGGATCCTTTTTTCTTGCTCTAACCAATGTCAGAAAATGTTAACAATTGGCTTGCCTGTGGAAAGCAAATACTTCACAGAGATTTTCATTCTTACTGCGTTACCTGTTTAGGCCCAGACCACAACTCCCTCGCTGTCGGTTTTGTGCCTTGTTTAATGCCTGAACCATTCGTTGGGCTATCTTTGTCGCTGTCAATGTCCGTATTCTGAAATGGCTTCGGTAAGCCATCTGACTACCGATCTTCCAAAAAAAACGTAATTATAAAGACAGAGATTGCATAGGTCCAAAATTGCCGACAAAGCTTCCGTTAAACTAGTCGCCATTCCACTGGCACTCAGTGAGGTGCCTTTGCAGCCCCTGATGCCTGCTTCTGTGGATTTGCAGGCCTCTGCTGAGACCCATTCGGAGTCTGGTATGCCGCAAGATGCTTCTTCGACTATGGAACCAGCGGATATCTCTACTTTAGAAAGGTCCAGAGCTGCTGTGCAGACACCTGCTTCTGAGGGTGTTTTTTGTCCAACCAATGTCCAAATCAAACCGACAACTTCTTTTTTAACCAAAACTACCAAGTTTCTTAGGCCCAGAGTATGCACTACACCTAGAAAACCAATGACCAAAGCACATGCTCAGGCACCCATGCCACAAAAACAAATGCTTAGAATGGCTGAAGACCTTATTACGCTGATTAGGGGAAGCCAGCCTTCCCCTGCTAAGAGTCAGAGAATCCAGTCCCCTTCAGTTTCTACAGACCAGGAGTCCGATGACTCTAACCTTTCTGATTTATGAAGACATGCCCTTATCCACCTATGAGGATTCAGATGCAGAGGAATCCATTCCCTCTGCCTCCCCTCCAGAGTATTTTCTTTTGGTGATACCTTGCATACCTTAAGAGAGCATTTCCATTGGGAATGCCAAGACTATCCTCAGTCCAAAAAGAGGTTCGGAGAATTTTTAGAGTTGCCTCAGTACAGGCCATACCACCTGTCCTGGATGTTGTGGATGATTTCATGGAATCCAGTCTTACTCCAGACACTTTACCTCTGACCCCTAGGAAACCAGACAGGTACTACAGAGTACCCAATTCTCACATTTTCTTTTCAAGAATCCTACTGCTGACCCAGAGATCATTTCCCAGGGACCTAAAGGTATTAAGGCTACTACAGCCAAAAATCCTACCCCTTCGGACAGGGATTCCAGATCTTTGGACAGATGCGGTAAGAAGGTATATACCTCTGCAACTCTCGCTATCAGGGCATTGAATTGCCAGTTACACATGCTGAAATACCAGCAACATATTATGGAACTTATTAAACAAAAAGTTTTAATCTTTCCAGATTGTGCAGAAAATAAAGAATTGCAGGAGCTTATGCACTCTGCAAGCCTAGTTAATAAGCATACTTTGCAGTGTGGCTTTGATGCCCTAAAAGCATCTTGCAGGGCAGCTGTCACTGGCTCTGTACTGAGAAGACATACTTGGCTGAAGGAGCAG
The DNA here is from genome assembly GCF_019279795.1 of Protopterus annectens. Taxonomy (NCBI): domain Eukaryota; kingdom Metazoa; phylum Chordata; order Ceratodontiformes; family Protopteridae; genus Protopterus; species Protopterus annectens. Next base: position 1,316,713,705 of record NC_056732.1, read on the forward strand.
ACCTTGCCAGATCATGTCAAATCTAAATTACTAGACTCTCCTTTAAATAAGAACCGTTTGGCACCAAAGCAGAAGAAGTTCTTAAAAAGATGGAAGAAAAGGCTAAATCTATGCAAACTGTTAAAAAAATTCCTACAAGTGCAACCATCTATATTCAGTAGGCATTGCCCTTCAAAACACAAGCCCCCTCCAGGCCTTCCCAAACAAGAACCAGGGAAAACAGACCACCCAGACTACAGTCTCAGGGTATGCAGAGATCTAAGCAATGGGGTGCCCCTACCCCTAAAGCAGGGAGTGGTAAGCCACTTCCTTATAGAAAAAGCTAACAATGACTTCTCAACCCTACTTCCCAGCCCTGCTCAACTGCTTGTGCCTCTAGGAGGAAAACTTGCCCTTCATGCAAAAAAAACTGGATGTCTGTCACTCAGGACCGATGAGTCAACATTGTATCCCAGGGGTACAAATTTTTATTTCCATTGACTGCCAACCCCAAGCGGGTTTCCAGACCTTCTTCCAAACCAGTGGGCAGAGGCTCAAAACCAAGTATGTTCCCTGCTCAATATCAGAGCTATTCAGCCTGTTCCAGTAGAACAGAGGGGTCAAGGAATCTACTCCAGACTATTCCTGGTACCCAGGAAAGATGGCTCTTGGTGCCCAATCCTGGATCTTTCAATTCTCAATACCTTCCTGGTGGTTCCAAAATTCAAGATGCTTACCCAGCAATAGCTTCTCCCTATGTTAGCCAAGGATGCCTGGTTAGTCACCCTAGACTTAAAAGAAGTCTATCTGCACATCCCCATAAGGGAGTCATGCAGGAAATATCTACATTTCAGGGCAGGGTCTATGCATTATCAGTTCTCTGCACTTCCCTTTGGCTTATGTACTGCACTCAGGGTATTCACAAAATTTCTGGCTCCAGCCTTTGCATACTTCAGGCAGAGAAATATCCAAATTTGCCCGTACTTGGATGACTGCCTGACTCAGGCGGACAGTCAGGAGTTGCTGCTTCAGCACCTGACATTTGTAAAAAAACCTTCCCACTTCATTGGGGTACACCATCAACGAAAAGAAATCACAACTGGTACCCAGTCAAAAGATTGTATTCCTGGGAGCAAGCTTGGACACAACTTCCCAGATGGCATTCCTCACTTCAGAAAAACAGGTGTATCTGACAGACTACTTCAAGCAAATGGCCTCCAGAACCCAGATATCTGCAAGAAAAATGTGGCAAGCCCTAGGGTTCTTGGCCTCATGTATTCTGCTAATTCCATATGCAAGACTGCATGTGAGGAAACTTTAATGGTACTTAGAAAGTCTTTGGTGCCAACATTCTCAGCACCTGGAAACTGTCATTCCTATCATACCTTGTTTAAGGACAGAGTTCCTTTGGTGGGCAGAAGCATGCAACCACAACAAGGGACTGCATTTTACTCAACCCCACGCCGCCAGATCTAACCACAGACTCATCAGACTATGCACAAGAGGCTCACATGGCAGGCAGATGTATTCAGGGCCACTGGATCCCAAGGCAAATTCTCCTGCACATCAACCAAAAAGAGATGCTAGCTGTACAGAATGCCCTGACAGCTTTCAGATACCTACTGTTACCAGGACAACTGCAGATGAAAACAGACAACACCACAGTTGTGTTACATCAACAAGCAGGGGGGAACCCATTCCTACCCACTCTGTAGGTTAGCTATGGTCCTGTGGAACATGGCCTTGGACAACCAAGTTCATCTACAAGCTAAATTCCTGCCAGGCAAACAAAATTCACTGGCAGACACAAGCAGAAATCTCCTAGACCCACATGAGTGGAAATTGGAGCCGAGCACCTTCAACCTTCTGATCAAAAAATGGGGGACCCCAGAGGTGGATCTCTTTGCCTCCCCCAGCAACCATCAGTTAAGCAAATTCTGCACTAGAAACCCTCACAGCAGGGCCTGGAAGGTGGATGGCCCTATCCTTTCAATGGGAAAACCTCTCAATCTATGCCTTTTCCCCTCTGCCTGTACTCTTGAGAGTATTACTCAAGATAAGATAAAACAAGACAGGCCAAGGACAATTCTGGTTGCCCCGGACTGGCCATGCTAGCACTGGTACCCACTCCTGCGCAACCTGACAACGGTGACAACGGTGCCACCCTGGCACCTACACCAGACCCCAACCCTGCTTTCTCAGCAGGAGGGACAGATTTTGCATCCACAATTGCAAACTCTAAATCTTGCAGCCTGGCTTATTCCTTAAACACTCCACCAGCAACCCGAAGCAAGCAGGTGCTGGACGTCATCCTTGAAGCCAGAAGGCCCAGTACTAGGAAATCCTATGCTGAAAAGTGGAAAAGGTATTGCTCTTGGACTCGGTCTAAAGGAAAGGACACAGCACTGCCATCCTTACCTCTAATCCTGGATTACCTAGCAGAACTACTCCACAGAGGCCTATCCTTCTCCTTTATTAAGATCCATGCCTCTGCCATTTCGGCTCATTACAATACTGAGCCACCTCTATTCTCTCACCCTCTCATCCAACAGTTCCAGAGAGGGGCAAACAATTTAAGGCCACCAAGAGAGCAAACAACTTAAGGCCACCAAGAGAGCACCCACCTCTGCTTGGGACCTTACCTTTGTACTGGAAAAGATCACACTTCCCCCTTTTGAACCAGCTGCTTCAGCAGAGTTAAAATTCCTCTCTTGAAAACAGCCTTGCTTCTAGTCATAACTTCAGCTAGAAGAGTGTCCGAGTTACAAGCACTAATTGCTGTGGAACCCTTCATTATTTTCCACGCTGACAGGGTTTCCCTCAAGACTAACCCTTCCTTTATGCCTAAAGTGGTGTCCAGTGTGGCTCTCAACCAATCCATCCATTTGCCAGCCTTCTTCCCTAATCTTCAAAATAAAGGGGAAATTGCACTCTTTGGACGTGCACAGAAAGCTCCTATCTACCTTGATAGGACTAAGCCTTTCAGAAAGTCTGGCCAGCTGCTAGTCAGTTTTGCAACAGGAGCAGAGGGCAAGGCCATTTCAAAACAAACCATTTCCAAATGGATAGCACACTGCATCCATTTCTGCTACAAGCACCATGGAAAACCAACCCCTCATGGGGTCAGAACACATTCCACTAGGGCCACATCTACATTTACAGCATTTCTCAGGGAAGTCCCTATCAGGGACATACTGGAAGCTGCTACCTGGAGTTCTGTACACACCTTCACCAAGCATTACCACCTGCCTATATTTCCATATCCAGGGCAGGATTTGCTACAGCAGTCTTGCAAGGCCTACTAGCCAGCCCCAACTCTTTTTGACTGCCTCCACCCTTCCTCAGCTTTGGGAATCAACCCAAGTGTGATGACTGCAACAAAGAAACACAAAGAACATAGTACAGTTGTGTGCGCTTGCCATAAATGTGGATGTTTGAGTGTATTCACTGTTGCAGTCTTTGGTTTCCCTCCCTCCAGCCCCCTGGTTTTCTCGGTCTCTTTATCTCTCCTCTCTATAGCTATTCCTACTGGTATTGGTATTTACTTTTTACTGGTGGTGTTTTCCCCACCATATATTAGCTCCCTATTTGGGGGCTCCTGACAGTTGGGGGAAGAAAACTGATGTAATGGTGTTGGCTGCCTGTTTTTATACTCCTGAAGACCTGACGCCATGGAAGAAGTGACAGTATCCGATGCAGAAGTATCTGGTATTCGGGCCGACTGAGGGCTACCTGCAGGCAGATAACCCAAGTGTGATTTGACAGCATCAAGATATGTGCTGGCTCTGAGCAGACATACACTGAGTGACGTATTTTCCAAGAAAAATGCCTGATTATGATTGGTAGAGAAGATGAACCAAATTGTCGGGTCCCTGAAGGATGCTTTTTGTCAAAATCAGCTTATATGGTAACATTGTAGAGGATTATGATGAAGTCTCCATTGATGACCAATATCTTGTGTGTTCATGACATGAATGTAGAGAAATTCATCTCATGGGCAGAGTCAAATAAAGCTTTGGAATTAAATGTTGATATCCATGTCAAGTGCATTGCCACCAGTTGTGATTGGAGAAGCCTCATCACAATTCATTGTAGTACATGGAGCTATAGCAGGCCTAATACCGCACTAGTTAGAGAAAAACTGTTGGGACATGAAGTTTTCTTGACAGTCTTAAAAGCTGTAAAACACTTGACCAACAGTTTTAAAAGCTGTCAAGACCCTTCACTTTGTTGCACCTGTTTTGCTTTTTTTAGCAATGCAGAGAGTCTTGCACCTTTCAAAGCTGTAAAGTTCTAACTGTGGTGGTTGCATTGTATACTGCAGTGCTCGACCTTATGTGTTCAGTGTTGCTTTTCAGAAGTTGTTATACACCCTTCTAAAATGTTTTTATTGGATGTTTTGATGCAGCACTGTATAACTGCGATCTTTCTGAGTTTTAGAGCATAAAACATGTGCTCAATGTATTTATCTGTCATTTTCCATTTCTCCAGCCATGAGCATAATTGCATTTTACTTGCACGTTACATTTGTACTTGTTTTACATTTGTTTTCTTAAACAATGTGCCAGTCTTATACAGGGTGGATTGGACATGCACATTATGTTCTTGAGGATTTGTGAGGAGAGTAAAGCATTGCAGTAATGCATGTTTGAACAGCTTTTGTTACTGTGACTTTCTGGAAAGATAGAGGGGGTTACCCATCCTACAAGGTTAGGTGGAGCCAGCTAGCTGTTCATATTTAAGTAATATTCATTGTAATGTACTTAAAACTGCTTCTGCCAAGGTAGCCATATTTACCAAATTGGAGTGATCTAATTGAGCAGTAATGTGTGAAAAGTTTAGTATGTGGGGAATTCTACACTTATTTTGGATTAGGCCAACTATCCTCAGTACAGTGGCATATAATGTACAAGTAGATCTCCCAGCAGCAGACCCACTGATCTTTTATTATTGCTCAAGTCTGCCTTGGCTGTGTGATCTGTTTTGGTCACAGAGTTCACACAATTTTTGATGATCTGTGCTTGATGCAGAATGTTCATCAGAATGAGCAGTTGTTAGCAATTACAAATTTTATACCCCCTCACATTGCATATCTTTCTGGATCTTTAATTAAGGACTCTGTTATTCACTTCTTACTGATCAGCCTAAATAATTATAGAGCTGGTGTATAGCACAAATTAGAGGAATATATTGAGGGACAAAGAGAAGTATCTAATAGTACTACAGTGTCTTGTTAAGCAACATGCATTGAAATGCAAGTTTTTGAAGACAAAGTGTATTTTTGTCTTTTGAACTTGTGCCATGGCTAAAAATGATCTTGTATTATCAGTTTAACCACCTGTTCAGCAATTGTTGAATAAATAAACTGTCACAGAGTCTGAGAGGGGGAGACAGAAATAAAAAAAACTGGCACTGCTATCTTCTGGAGGAACAAAAGCAATTAAAAAAAAAAGTGACAGGTAAAATGTGTGTTATTCCTATGGTACAGCACTTGGATTTATTTATTTCCCATAGTATACTGAATTTGTTTTCCCTTTCTTAGTCTTATGTTGTGTAATAAAATATCAGTTTTGCAGTAAAATTGAAGTTCTTAGTATGATTATACAAAGTTTGAGAGTTGTATATGAAATGGTTCTGCACTGATTAATATTTTAGCCCCAGAAAGATTCTCCTATCAGGTGGGACATGAGAGTTGACAGAATACATCACATAATGTAGCATGTAGAATGCTTGCATTTTGCTTTAGTACAGAATTGATATGATATGACCCTATATGTACTGCATGGAGCTCCATAATTATGAAAAGGATATTGGGTTTCCATTCATAACCAGTATTTGAGACATGGATGACAAGAAAGCGAAGCTCAAATGGTGAGTCTTGATATCCATGTTGAGAACATGTAATAAAGGATTATGATCAGAGACCCAATCATAATTATTTGTAGTATGTGGAGCTTTGTCTGCTCCATATACTATCAGTTACAGGAAAACAATGAACACAGTGTTTTACTAGCTTTGAAAGCCAGTAAAGCACTTATCAGAGTCAACAAGGCAGCAGCATATACCACTCAACTAATTTACTTAAGAATACTGGGGGACAAAGCATCAAAATTAGGCACAGTTTTAAATATTTCCCTGTTTCACTTAAAAAGTTAATAAAGTAATACTTTTTTTCATCATTGTGCAGCTTCTGAACAATAAGACTTCTGAAACTTTGTGACATTTTTCACTGACTGTAATCTTAAGTGATTTAAGAAAACTATTACAAGTGACAGTTAACAGGCATAGATAGCAGGTAGAAATGAAGCTGTTGTCTGGCCAGCACTGTCAGTTCTTATTTCCTGGTGAGAGACCCAATCTTAACAGAGTTTAGGGAGCATTTGTAAAGCAACCCCCTAACCGTTGTTATGATCCGATCCTTTGCTAAAGTAGCACTTAATAGTTTGCATTTTTCTGATATTGGAGCTTAATCTTGATACTGCTTGCAGTACAGGATTGTTAAGTCAGGGGCTGTTAAGGTTGTGTCTTGCGCTAGAGTCTAACTGCTGCCATACAGCAGTAGAATGTAAAAAAGCTTTTAAAAGTTGTTAGAACTCCACTCTGCCAAACTTAGAAAGTGTAGCAAAATGGTGTCTGAAAGCATTTTAAAGCCATTAAAACTACAGAGGTGCATGCTGCCATGCCTGTCAGCTGTCCCTGATTTTGCAGAATGTCCCTTATTTTTCCTTATATTTCTGCCCTGTCCCTCATAAAATTTTTGATTTTCTGTTTAAATCACTGAGGATTGCAATATGTCAGTAATGCCATTCATTAGAGTTTCTTACTACTTATTGTTCAGAAAATGCATTTTGGTGCAAATCCATTTCTTCTATTAACTTTTAAGTTAATATTTAAACAGTGCTATTATATTTATATTATATGCTATTATATTGCTATTATATGTCCATCCATAATTTTTGCTTTCAGCAGAACTTTTAAGCAAAGATGTTGAGAGGTATGGTTCTATATGTTTGACAGCACTTGCTAATTCCTTTACTGTCTTTGAAGTTGGTAAACACTTTGCTGTCCTACACATTTTTTTCCTGTAGCTGGTTAATACATGGAGCAGGTAAAGCTCCATGCACTGCAAACAATTATAATAGGTGACTTGTTCATAGCCTTTTATGTGTTCTTAATATGGATGCCAAGAGTCACCTCTTGGACTTGGCATCCATGTCTGGACCACATAGTAGCCTGGTCATGAGCGTATACCTGATCATAAACCTCCATGTAGAATAAAGGATGTTGTGAAGAAAGCAAAAACTAAACTAAGTATTCAGCAGCTAAGAATTGCAATGGTAGCATAGAAAAAGTGTAACATTACTTGTCTACATGTGAAGATCTGGTCTTTGTTGAATGTTAGAAATAAAAAGGAAAAATTAAAATTACTTGCTTAACTTGAGTTTTTTCTACTGTTTTACAATATGGTTTGTACTGTTTTCTGTCAAGCTGCATTTTTTCCTCCTGATAATGTATTTTGCTGTTTTTTTATTTTTGCTATAGCTGTAGCTTTTAAAAATGCCAAACAGCTTGAGCAAGCAAAAGATGCCTACCTGAAAGAAGCCGAATGTCATGAAAACAACAAGGCGTATCCTTTTTATGGAAACTTGAAAAAACATTTAACATTATAAATAACTGTTGCTATATATTCCACTATACTGTATGTGGACAAATGAATTCCAATTTTGTCTGAAAGTAAAGGTAATATTTGGCTAAAGCTAAAATACTGGGACCTCTTGATTTGTATATGTTTATTAGCCTTCAGTGCACGTTGACAATGTACATTTGTAGTCCCTTGTAGTAATGCCTAGAAGGGGTTCACATTATGTCAGTTTTTAGGAGCTCATTACTTGTGTGCTGGCTGAGTAATTTCACAAACGGTTTTAAAAATGATAGTCTGTTCTTTAATTATATTGTAGACGGCAGGGGGTTCAGTTATTTTGTTTACGTGGTGGTCAGAGGTGTTACAGTTGAAATGTCAGCTTTTTCTTGCTGTAATAGTTACTTTGCAGGTTGTTGGAAGTTCATATTTTAACTGAAACTTTTGAGAGACTCAAGTAAAATGATTCTGTTAATAGTAATCCCTTTCCCTAGAAAAAAGGCTAAGCTAGTGTTAGTGCTGATCATCATTGTTGGTCCATTATGAAAGTTTCTGAATTTTCTTCAAGTTGAAAAACTTCAAAATGGCGTTAACAAATATGTTGTACAGTAGGGAATTGCTGTTACTATGATACTGCTTTGTTTGCAGGTTTGCAGCAAGTCACTTTATATGTATGTGAGATGCATATATACGTGTGCAGTATTTTAAGAAGCCTTTGTAAAATGTAGTCATTTGTGTCCTTTCTAATTTCCAAAGGATTGCAAGGCAGAAGTATATTTGGATGAACTGCCCTGCTTCTGAAATGCAATATTCTTAACAATCAGTACTTGGTATTTTAGGGATGCCTTTTTAAATACTTTACTCTAGCTTTGCTGCTTGCTTCTTTATTTTATCTTTGCTGTTGCCAAGTGTATTATCTACATGTCTTTTAGAAGCCAGAGGCATTTGTATTGAAATTCTGCTCCTGTTTGAGTCTGCATTTTTCTGAGAGATAACCCACATACTTCATTTGGAGTTCTAGTGATTGCAAGCACCACTGGTACATTATGGGGCTTACTAAGTTGTAGCATTCCCGAGCAGTATAGCAGTGCTTGAATGCATAGGCATATTATACAGTCTGCTGACCCCTAGAAGGTTTCCCCTTCACATGCTTGGGGAGAAGCTCCTCAAGCTTTAGTAGCCCCCCCCCCCCCAAAAAAAAAAAAAAAACCAAAAAAAAAAAAAAAAAACACGGCATAACACCAAATGCTTTTCTCCACAAGAAATCATTGCTGGTGAGATTTCTAATTGAATGCCAGCAATGATTCAGTTTTTTAGGGAGATTTCTCCCTTCTTTAATATAGTGCGACTGTGGAGTTGATATATATATATATATATATATATATATATATATATATATATATATATTCAGGCATTTTTTCTCATTGTTTGGAAACGTTGACTTTCAGAAGTCTGCGTTTTATAGTAGAACCCCCCCCCCCCCGAATGTTGCTTACATATTTGGACTGTCTTTGACCTCTTCTTGGTAGCATTTGGAATAGTAGAAGCATTCACTTGCTTTTTACTATTTGATGATGCTCACAGTAGTCATTGTTGCAGTGCTAAGTCGTTTGGGACTTCGTGCCATGGAGAAGTATGTGATTGGCCCAAATATCAAGTGTCTTTCACTGTTCCTCAGCTGACTGATTTCCTTCGCTGTTTGACTTCAGCCTAGGTGTCCTGATTTACTAGATTAGAGTGATCTAGTTAGGCAGCAATGTGTGAAAGTTCAAAGGTACATCAGCCAGCACCATCTTCAGTTCTTTCTTGCCATGTACTCTGATGGACAAGACCACATTTGAGAACATAGTCAGTCCATCAGTCAACTTAATGGAATGTTCAGATAACTATTGGGGATCTTCCCTATTTTTTTTTATAGTTTTTAATGTTGGTTGTTAATATTTTGTGGGGAAACAAATCCCCCACAAAGATTTCCACTGCTATTGTCTGTTGTGTTTAAGACTTCAGCACAAAGTACTGATCTGCCCCTTTTATGATAGGTTCAACAGTAAATAAAACCATCAAGTGTAGGAGCGAATCCCTCCAGCATTTTAATTCAGGTTGGGCCAAGCCTTTTCATGCTGTGGTGTCCACCTATTTCCAGGCCATCTTCCCAAAAAAATGCATAGTCAAACACCCGAAGGAGAACTGTGTGTTAGAAGGTGAAGACTTTTCTGTGTCCAACTCTTCATCTTGTATAAAGATTATCAACTTTTGTGAGACACCTTTGTAGCCCCCTGGTCCGATTTCTGTTAGGTCTGAGTCCTGTGGCATGTCCCTTGTGGAGACCTCCATGACTTTGGCCCAGTCCTTATATGCTGACACTACATAAACTCCCTAAATTCGACAAAGCCCACCCTTGAAAAACAACCTTTGCCAGGAACCTTCCAAGAAAAAAAGAAAAAGGGGCAACTCCCTCCCCCCAAGAGAAACCGATTCCGTAGATTTGGAGGATGAAGAGGAACTGGCTTATGTAAAGCATCTTGCCACTCAGCAGTAAGTAGACTCCGACTCAAAAAAAACACCTTGTCCTCAGCTTCCTCCCCTGATGACTTAACCTTTAGAGGATACCCTTCATAGGATGAAGGAATCCTTTACTTGGGAGTCTAAGGAATTGAGCTTCCCAGCCCCTAAACTCCTGGCTATACCTTCAGTTTACAGAGTATCTGATGTGTTTACCAACATGTCCTTGCTACCCAATTCCCTTACCCTTGTCCCCAGGAAAACTGATCACTTCTGTAGTCCCACAAGTATCTCCATAAAAACCCATTGGCAGATCTAGAGGCGGAATCCTACAAGGGATCATCTGGGTAGGCATCCAGGAACGTCTTGCCAAAATAGATTTGGCACGAAAACATGCACTTCAGCCATCGTGACCATGAGAGCTTTGAATTTCCAGTTCCGTATGCTCAGTGCAGGAACAAATTAAAACCTTGGCAGACTGGATACAGGATAAGAGCCTCTAAGGAGAATCCATGAATTATGCAGTGTAGGCCTCTAGGTGTTCCGACTGTGGCTGTGTTACATTGGATGCATCATGCCAGATGGCTGATACTGAGTTTATGATGAGGGAGCATGCCTGGCTGAGAACTTGGCCCTCTGTCAGACCGAGTTAAAGCTGAGCTGCTCTTTGGACCTCCATCAGAGAAGGTATTTGAGAGACTAGACAAAAAGAGGAAGCTGAAGAAGTTTGTAAGGAATTCTACCTTTCCCTAGCCCTAGATTCAGCAGGAATTTTCTTAGTAAGTCCTTGCCCTTTCCACCTAAATAAGAAAAAAAAATTAAACTGCCTAGGGGTAAAAAGCCAAGGTGCCAAACTGAATGGCAAACCAACCAGTGTTCAAGACTTGAGGGGTCTATGGACAAAGCAGCTCCTATGGAGCAGCTATGACTTTGCTTAGTACCTCCCCTTTCACCACCTAAAACCCACCCTAACATCATCCTCCTCTTTCCTACTCGGTGGAAGACTTTCTTCATTCTCCAAACATTGAGAACAGCTCACCCAAGACAGATGGGTACTGTAGGTAATCAAAAAGGGCTATTCCATTCACTTGTGGAAACCCCCTGCCCGCATTGGTATTCCCACCCCTCTCAAAACAATGAGGACTGATTCCACCTCTCTTACAGTATCTGTTACATCAAGGCTGTATCCAGTCAGTCCCTCCAGGAGAGGCAGACACGTGTTCTACTTGCATCTCTTACTAGTTTCTATGACGGAAGGAATCTGGAGACTAATTTTGGACTTTTTGAGACTTGACAACTTTCTGGTAGTACCAGAATTCAAAATGTTGATTGTACAGAAACTTGTCTCTTGTATTCCCAGGGCCAGGATGGTGACTGTGGCTTTAAATTACACCTCCCTTCATGTTCCCATGTTTTTTTAGGAACATAGGAGATTTGTACTTTTCCAAGTAGGGGGGATCGCACATCTAATTTTGTGCCTTACCATTTGGCTTATCTACTGCACCCAGAGATTTTATGAAATGTCTGGCACCAGTCTTTGCTTTTTGCAGAGCGAGACTGGGCCATAAATACCTATAATTGGGTGATTGCAGAAATCCAAAGCTCCAAATAACGGTAGCTGGATATCAAGCAGTAAAAAAAAACAAGATCAGCTAACGCACAGGAACTGATTTTAATATGTTAATATATTTAAATGCAGTCTTCTATGTATTAGCTGGTGTTATTGTTTTTTAATACTTGGATGATTGTCTGATCCAGGCTATTCACCAGCAGAACTTCAGAAAGCCATGCAAATTACCATGAATTGCTTTCAGAAGGTAGTACTCGCCCACAATATATGGAAGTCACAACTCCCCTCCAGCACCAGGACTTCCTGGGTGCAGACTTAGATTCAGTCCAACAGAAAGCTTTTTTGTCAAAAGACAAAGTTTTGTTCTTCTCACAATGCCTCATGAAGTTATGCAGCAAACAGTCCATACTACAAGGGAATTTTTAAAAGCCCTGCAATACATGACTTTTTTGCATCCTGATAGTTCCATTGGCAAAAATGAACATGAGTAATCTACAGTAGTTCCTAAAAAATTGCTGATCACATCGGCATTCCCTAGAAATGGCAATTTCCCCTACCTTGCCTGGAAAAAGAAATTCTGTGGTGGGAGAAGAGTTTCAAAACCAACCCAGGAGCCCCTTTCCAACTTCAGAGACTATTCAAACCTTAACTACAGACAGCTTAGACTTGGCCTGAGGAGCACACATCAGACAATTCAAAGTCCAAGGGATTTGAGGCAGGCATCTGTCAGCTCAGCAGATCAGTGTAAAAGCACTGATGGCAATTATTTTGGCCTTACAGAATTCCAAGAAAGACTGGTTCCAGAGTAATAACAGACACAACACTACAGTGTTGTGGTTTATAGCTGTTTTATTCCTGAGTGGAGTTTCACACCTCCTGGCACCTGAAGAATTCCTACCTGGACAGCCTTCACATGAGCTGAAATTCTGAGAATGTACCTTTTCAAGTTAGCTGTAAATAAATGTATAGATCTCAAAAACTCAAAAAAAAAAAAAGTTAAAATATGAATGTTATTCATCACACACTTTTCTTTACAACAGTGATGTTAATGTCAACCAGACATAATGGTAATTTTATATTGAACTAGTAACTAGATAATATATACATGTACTTATTACTACTACTTTGGATAATTATATTATCTCTGCAACCATAAACCCCTGCGATCAGTGTGACTTATGCTTGGGCAGATATGATCTTCATTTCTCTGCAAACTATATTTGTAGGTGCCACTCCAGTTTTGAGTTATTTGTATAACTATGAATAGTATGCATATCAAATGAACGAATAATATAAATATCTGCCATGCAATGCTGGTTGGATACCAGCTATCAGTGCAAAGTTTTTCAGCGCTGCATATACTTTGATTTGACATGACGGAGTACCATGTAAACACAATCTGGTTTAAGTTATTAATGTAGTTATGAACATTTGCCTTAAGTTCATAATATTTCCAGGAAGAAAAATCATAATTTTTGTGTTACCAAGTAGCCCATTGATGTAAGGAGCCATTCATGACCTCTCTGGTGACTGGGCATGTGAAATACTGAATCACAATACATCCAAGTGCACAGTGTCAGAGATATGTACAAAATTATGATAATTATGCTAATATACATACATTATTCCTTAACAGCTATAAATATCTGACTGGCCAACATTGCTTTAACAATAAAATAAAACAAAAAGAACAAATGTGTGTGCGTGTGTGTGTGCGTGTGTGTGTGCGCGCGTGCGTGTGTGTGTGTGTGTGTGTGTGTGTGTGTGTGTGTGTGTGTGTGTGTGTGTGTGTGTGTGTGTGTGTGCGCGCGCGCAGCTGGATGAATGACGGGTCATAAAGATGCTGGTTTAAAGATTCATGATGGGCAAGGTATTGTAAGACTGTTGTCCAACGTTGCCCTTAATATTTATAGAGTTGTACAACTATACAAAATGCAACTATGTTTCCTAGAGCAGCAAGAACACTAAAAAGTTTGCCATGAAAGAAAAACTAGTATCTTACATTGGTTGAGGTTATGGCATGGCACGCAAAATCTCTTACTTAAGGAAGATGTGTGCTACTGCGGCTCTCTGAAAAATATCTAAGTGCAACTCTTGAGGCAGCTATAACCCAAATACAGTAATTTAAATAATTGTACTACATTAACTAAAATAAAGGTGTGCATTACAGCTAAGTACCTTGTTTGAGCAAAACAGCACTACATAGCTTCCCAAATGCACAGATAACTGAAATATGTGGTTACTGACTAGGATAATATTTCTGCATCTTTTTTCTTGTGCTACAACTTACCCCCACTTCCTCGAATTAACAACATATGAGCAACATAAATGCTTTTTTCCATGACCGCACTATTTATCTAAACTGTGTGCCCCCTCTTCATATACCAGCTGTCACCAAACAGTTTTTGAAGTGTAGTTATCTTCCACTGATCCTGTAGACTTAAGCCATTTGCTGCATCTGTTGTTATACTCCATACAGGTGTTTGGTATTTATTTTGTCAGTGAAAAAGATGTGTGCTATTACTAAGTTATTGGAAACTGCTGTTTCCCTTAGATGTTATGATCAAAAATCATTCCTTTCTAGATTGTTTGGTGCAGTAATTGAACTCCATAACAACTTGATTTTGTTTTGCTTCTGTGGGATAAAATGAAGGACTTGCAGTAATCTAGGAAATCAGAGGTATCCTACCTCTTTCTTGTCATGCGTGTTCCCCCATCCTCCCCCTTACCAGGCTTTTCCTAATGTCTGCCAGTTAACCTTTTAAAAAGTTTAGCACTCCATTCACAGTGACATGCTGTTAGGAGTTTAAGCTGAAAACCGTTGCAAATGTGTAATGCAGTAGAAACTGTAAATAAGAAATGATTTGTAATAACTCCTGCAAGGCACTTGAATCAGGTTCAGCCAAGCTTGGAGTGCTTTGTACACTGTATTTTGGTTTTCTGCGTTGCTATATACAGCATCACCAGATAAACAATGCACATATCAGCGTTTCCCCCATTTTAAGATCTGTTGGACGAAAATTATATCAGCGTTTCCAAAAGAAATGAGAAGTGTCTACCTTCTAGATAAGAAAAAAATAACATGATTCAACCTTTTCTTATTTCCTTGCTGCTGGTCACAGCAATGGTAGATAAACAATGCACAGTTCAGCAATTCCCAAAATAATGGGATGTTTCTGCCTTGCAAATAAGAGAACAAATGGCTTAATGCAACCTTATTTTTATAGAGCACTTGCCTAGAAATAAATTGTTCCTGAGATTGTGGCAAAGAAAGAAAAGAGAGCAGTGTTTACCAGACCATTATAGATGAAAAAAGGTAATGAAATGCCCAACCGTCCTGCTTTTATTACCTGAATTGAGCAGAAATCGTAACATGCTTAGAAAGAAATGTCTGATGATGCTATTGACTGCTCAGTAGTGAGGGCAGACGTGTCTCCATGCAGAAGGGCATGTCCGTAGATTTTAGATGTAACCATGGTTTAGAGAAATCCTGTCTAGAGCAACAATACAAGTTTTGCAATTTTACTTTTAATTATGACCATTTTAAAGTTGCACTCTGCTACTTATGACTATATTTTTTTCCTGCTTGCAGCGTTCATTTTGATAAAAAAAGACTCATTTGCAGCTTTGGTTGCTGTGGTGATGGATATGTGGACCCTCCTCTTTTTATTTTTTACAGAAATTTCAAAAAGAAAGGACAGTTTTTTTTTTCTACTTAAAGTAACTCACTGGTGGAAATAACTTTTCCATGTTTAAACTTCTGTAAATTAATATGCAGTTGCTTCTGTTCCCATTCTGGATAGGGATGGCAGAATTTTTGATAAATTTGGAAAGAATGTTTACACTCTGCTTTAGCCTTCAGAGCGGTTAACTGTTAAGGCCATGTGTCAAAGTTCATTTAACTTCCTTTAACAACATGAAAAAGTCAAATTGCTACCTTTTTGACTTAGAGGCTAAGGCACCTTTAAACTCTCTACTTCCCATCGTGTCTCACGTTATGAAACACTATCAAAGATGCTCCTGTGATTCATCTGATCTGGTTTCCAGTGCTGCAGTCACTTGGTCTGTTTTGCAGAGGTTTGCTTGGTTTCACAAAAAACAAAAACCTACCAGAGGATGTTAAAGCAGAAATTTTGAATGCACATCTGGACAAAGAAGCTTTGGATGGGTCTTCCTCTGCTGAGGTTCTTAAGAAATTTGATGAGAGGGGGAAATGTTAGTAAGAGGGGTGTGCCAGATTGTGAAACCCTATGTCTCCAAATACAGCAAGAATTTCCCTTCTAGATGTTTTTATAGGAAGTCTTTTAAACATCTCCACAAAAAACAGGTAAACACATTGTGACACCCCTACACTGGCCCAGTAATCAAGGAGCCTCAATCCTCACCCACTGGCAACAGTGGGGGACATACACAATGGGAAGATGACAAGTACACACGCAGTAAAGTACAATTTCCCTTAAGAACACACAGAGATCGCAGTCAGTCTAGGGCTGGTTTCTCCTTCTTTCTCCGATCCCCAGTAAGACTCCCCACTGGCACAGCTATAGGGTTGAGATCTTCAGCCAAGTGGCCAAGCTAAGACCTCCAGAACTCTGTCCAACCAGTGCTTCGTGTCCCTGCCCAAGTAGCTGACACACACACATTTTAAGATTTGATTTATATACAAGTACACACACACCTGGGGAAGGCTGGCACAGGTTTACTAGCTATGCCCCCTTTTGCCCAGACTATAAGGTAGTTATCACTGCCACCAGCCAGCTCTTTATCAGCAACTTTAAGGCCCTTAACAAAGGGTGTCCAATCCTACTGTGTAAAGTTGTTATTATCCAAATGGTAGTTTTGAACAAGACTTGCAAGCCTATTTAGGAGTGGCCTGTACAGTGTCACCAAATACATATGCAAATACTCTTAAGAGCTTAAATATGTGTCACAAATATCAGCCACAAAAATAGGTTTAAATATATTTAATAATTAATGAAAGAACAAGACAATACTCAGAAAAAACACAGTTACTTCAGAGTTAAGAATTACAGGAAACATTTTAAACCAACATTGCAGGACAGTCTCAAATACAGAAAACATCTAAACTACTCTTTACTATATTCCTATATATATTTAAGAGAGAGACTATGCCCTAAATCTTACATACAAACAAGTGCAGATGATAATGATGATGATGAGGATGTTCTTGCTAGGTCCAAGACAAAATATAACATGCACATGTTCTCTGAGAGAGTTCTAAACTCAGTATCAAATGTTACTGCTGGGTTAGCTTGGATGACATCACTTTTTGTCACCTGACTTCAGTTCCAGGCTAAAACAGAAACTAAGAATTTGACATCTGTGTGAGAAATACATCTCTCTCAGATGTTTGCTCAGAACTGTGTAGCTGCTAGGAAGTCATAAAACAATAAAACACTTTATATTTTAAACTTAGTAATTACTTTTCTTTCAAGACAATAGCAAAGCTTCTAGCTCTAGACATTGTGTCTGCTATTGAACTGAAACTGAGCGATAACATCTTTTGTTTATGGCCCAGCTCTGGAAGTTAATATTCTATGTTCCAGCAGGGTATGCTGTGGTTACATTCTTGAAGCTCAGTACGTAACATACAGTTCTGTATAAATCATTCCAATATTCACAAATGACATAGAATTATGTAAAAAATTCCAGATAGCTGGGCTGGCATTGTTGCATTTTACCCCCCCCCCCCTAAAAAAGCTAGCTTTTCAAGTGCTCCTTGAGAAACGTTGCTTGAGAGGGTTGAGCCTGTCTGAGAATACCTGACCCCATTCCCTATCTTGAGAGCCCATTTGTGTTGGCATTGCTAACCCCATTGCGGGGATGCACCGTCATATCATATGCCTACAACCCTAGGCTTCACCTTAGTAGCTTGGCATTTTGCTGGCTGCCTCGATGTAGCCATATTATGGGATTGTGGTCTGTAGCTACAGTGAATTTCCTTCCATACAGATAAGGCTGAAGTTTCTGCAGTGCCCACACCATGGCTAGGCATTCCTTTCCTACAGCTGCATAGCATTCCTCCATGGGTTGGAGCCTATGACTGAGATAAACCACTGGGTGCTCGTCTCCCTCTGGGGAAACCTGGCTTAAGTACATCTCCCACCCCGTGGTTTGAAGCATCCACCTACACAACAAATTATTTGCTGTAATCTGGGCTGGCTAACTAGGGGGTTCCCCCAAAGCTCCTTTAAGCTTCTGGAATGCCTGCTTACATGCTGGGGTCCACACTACCTTATTTGGATTGTTTTTCCTTGTCAGGTCAGTGAGGGGCGCAGCTATGGTACTGTAATTGTTGACAAACTTTCTGTAGTACCCTGCTGTCCCTAAGAATGTCCTCACCTGCTTTTTTGTAACAGGAGCAGGCCATGCCTGAATGGCTTCAACTTTGACAGGTTGTGGCCTGATCTTACCCCTCCCCACTCTATCCCAGGTAGGAGACCTCTGCCATACCCAACTGACATTTGCTGGGCTTAACAGTCAGCCCTGCCATCTGTAGTCTGTTGAGCACCTCCCTGACAATGCTGAAGGTGCTCTTGCCAGGAATGGTTGTAGATAGCAATATTATCTAGGTAAGTAAGGGCAAAATCTCCTGCTAGGATACGATCTACTGGCCTCTGGAAAGTCGCTGGGGCATTTTGCATCCCAAAGGGCATCTTCATGAATGCATACAAGCCAAAATGAGTCACAAAGGCTGACCTCTCTCTAGCACTGGGAGTAAAGGGCACCTGCCAGTAACTCAGATCAGTAGTGGTAAGATATTTAGCCCCACCCAGCTGCTCTAGGGATTCATCTGTCGTAGTCATGGGGTAAGCATCTGACTCTGTGTGATTTTTTTTTTTTAATTTCCTGTAGTCCACACACAACCTGGTACTGCCATCCTTGTTTGGTACCAGCACCACTGGGGAGGCCCAGGGACTGCTGGACTCCTGAATTACCCCTAGTTCCAAATTTTCATGCATCTCCTGTACACCTGAGTTGGCCAAGTGGTTTGTTGCTCTCACTGTAGTTCAGAGGGTTTTGGGTTTTTGACTCGGCAGGGCTGGTTATTTTTGGGGTGGGAGGTTGGCATAATGGTTAAGGTATTTGCCTTATAAATCAAAGATGCAGGGTTTGATTCTCAAATGGGGTAAATGGATAAGCTTAAAATGGCCCACAAAGGCAGTTAGCCTAGTACTAATCTTTGAACCTATGAACATCCTCCCTCTAGAGTCTGCTTGACTCTCTGAGGCACACTATAAAGCGGCTGCTTAATAGGCCTTTGAGGTCCTGTATCCACATGGTGCTGCACCAGGTGGGTGCACAGTGGTTTTCCAGTGAACATGCCCCCAAACTCCTGTAACACTAATCAGATTTCTTGAACCTGGGTAGGGGATAGCTGCTGGGACATTGCTACTCCTTCCACTGACGTGTCAGTCTTAACCTCACTGAGGAGATCAGTTACCAGATCCCCCTCAGACTTCTCATGCCATCCATGGAAAATACTCTGCACAAGGGCCTCCCTATCATGCTAAGGTTTCCTCATGTTAACATGGTACAATTTGTGCCCTTGCCTCCTGTCAAACTGTTCTGTCATGTAGTTAACATCACTGACCTTCCTTACCACCTTGTACGGTCCCTCCCATGCTGCCTGCAGCTTGTTGTGTCTGACAGGAATGAGAACCATTACCTGCTGCCCTACAACATATTCTCTAACTCGAGCATTCCTGTCATACCAGACCTTTTTCTGCTTTTGGGCTTTTGCCAGGTTCTCCTGGGCCAAGCCCATGAGTTCCCTGAGCCTTGTCCTGAGGTGTAGGACATATGCCACAACAGACTCCTTGTGGGATTCACACTCTCCCACTCATCTCAAATCAAATCTAGTGGTCCCCTCACCCTATGCCCATGCAGCAACTCAAAAGGTGAAAAACCTGTCGATTCCTGGCAAACCTCTCTGTAAGCAAACATATGGGGCAAATGTTTGTCCCAGTCCCTCTTAAACTGGTCTGCAAATCAGTGCTTCCACAGACCAGCCAGCAGGTCTGACATTAAATTGGCACCTCTGTCAGTCAGTATTTCATTTGGAAAACCTACCTTGCTGAAAATCTCTAACAAAGCATTTGCCACCTTTTCTGCGTCAGTGGAGGACAGAGCCACAGCTTCAGGGTATCTGGTAGCATAATCTACTACCACTAGGATACACTTTTCCCTGTGGAGCTTGGGGTATTGAGAGGCTCCACAATATCCATGGCTACCCTCTGAAATGGCTCATCAATCACAGGCAAAGGCATCAAAGGAGCTTTCACCTTCGCTTCTGCCTTGCCTACATTTTGGCACTGCTCACAGGTCCTGCAGTACCCTGTTACATCTCTGGAAATTCCAGGCCAATACAATTTCTGCATAATATGTCTCTTTGTGCATTTTATGCCCATATGACCTGCAAAGGGAATATCATGGGCTATGGCTAGAAGTGCCAGACGGTAGGCTCTGGGAACTACCAACTGCTCTATTCTCTCACCCTCTAGCCCTCCCTCAGGGGTCCACTCTCTGTATAGTAACCCTTTGTCCCAGTATACAGATTCCCCTTCCCGTGAGAATTAGGTGCCTCACTAGCTACCTCCCTCAGGCCTTGTAATGTAGGGTCTGAGAGTTTGCCTGTCTCAACTCTCTCTCTCTCTAATCCTTCCCAGCTCCCCTTCCACAAGATGTCTGGTATCTTCTGACAGTGGTCCCTCACTGTCAGCCTGGGTAATACTCACCTCTGCCCTTGCAGTCACTCTGTCCAAGGGAACATGAGGACATACAAGCAGCTGTGGCTCACCTTCAGTCTCACTGCTACAGGGTAGCCCCTCTCTGAAGTAACCACCTCACTAGTCTTGGCTGCAAGTGTGTGGTCAGTCTGGGTCTCCCCCAGGCTATTAGACCCACATGCTTGTCTCCTGGCCTGACTGCATGTAACTGCATGCACACATCGTACTGCATTATCAAAATCATTTCCTGTCAAGATATCTTCAGGGATATCCTCAAACACACCAAGTGGCCAAGCTAAGACCTCCAGCACCCTGTCTGTCCAACCAGTGCTTCATGTCCCTGCCCAAGTAGTTCACACGCACTCACACTTTGAGATTTGATTTATATACAAGCACATGCACACACAAACCTGGGGAAGGCTGGCACAGGTTTACTAGCTATGCCTGCTTTTGCTAAAACTATAAGGTAGCTATCACTGCCACCAGCCAGCTCTTTATCAGCTGCTTTAAGGCCCTTTACAAAGGGTGTCCAATCCTACTGTGTAATGTTACTATTATTATCCAAATGCTAGTTTTGACCAGGACTTGCAAGGCAATTTAGTAGTGGCCTGTACAGTGTCACCAAATACATATGCAAGTACTTTAAGAGCTTAATTATGCTCACAAAAATCGGCCACAAAGATGGCTGTAAATAGATTTAATAATAAAAGAACAAGACAATACTCAGAAACAAACACAGTTACTTCAGAGTTCAAAATCACAGGGAGTATTTTAAAACAACATTTCAGAACAGTCTCAAATAAATACAGAAAACATCTAAACTAATCTTTACTATATTCCTATCTATATCTAAGAGAGAGAGACAATCTCCTGAACCTTAATTACCGACCAGTGCGGATGATGATGATGAATGGATGTTCCTGTTAGGTCCAAGACAAAACGCACAGTTTCTCTTTGAGAGTGTTCTTAAATCAATATTAAATATTACTGCTGGGTTAGCTTGGATGACATCACTGTTTGTCACCTGACTTCAGTTCCCAGGGTAACACAGAAACTAAGACTTCAACACCCCTGTTTGAGAAGTACAACACTTAGATGTTTGCTCATAACTATGTAGCTGCTAGGAAGTCATAAAACAATAAAATACTTTACATTTCAAACTTGGTAATTACTGTTCTTTCAAGACAATAGCAATTTTTTTAGCTCTAGACTTTGTGTCTGCTATTGAACTGAAACTGAGAGATAACATCTTTTGTTTATGGCCCAGGTTTACAAGTTAATATTTTATGTTCCAGCAGGGTATGCTGTGGTTGCATTCTTGAAGCTCAGTACATAACATACATTTCTGTATAAATCATACCAATATCCACAGATGAACTAGAATTGTTCACAAAATTCCAGACAGCTGGGCTGACAGTGTCTCACACACTTAAAAAGCAGACTTATTTTTGAAGACACTCTTTTGTAGGTTGTCAAGAATCTTTTTTCACGCCTGAGGTTTTCAAGTAAACTTAGAAAAAAATCATGTCTAAAACCTTATTGTATGATAATATTTCTAGGCTGTGTCCTACATTCCTCATGATGGCCATCCTGCCTCAGGACAAAGTAGACTTTTGCAAAGGACAGTAGACATTAGAATGTATGGCTTCTACAATTCTCATGATTCTTATGGCCCCGTTATGTATGAAAAAATCAGTCTGAACTCAACACAAGCGCCGCTCTCCTTTCAAATTCCTATGTTGAATTTTGTCAAGAGGAAACTTTTTTTTTTTTCTGGTATGTGAATCTGTTATCCCTCATTCCAGATCTTTCTTCCTCACCCCACCCCCTGCTTCGTCTTTACCATAGATCATCAGACTGTGCATCAGGAACCATTTCCAAAGCAGTAGAACTACAGGGTGTTTGGAACCATTAGGGCAAGAGAAAGTATAACAACATTAAGGAAATGATGGCATTGATAAATGCTCTGAAAGCCCTGAACCATCTGTGAGTTCCAGGACAATACCATGATTATGTGGTACATAAACAAAAGGGGGGAGGGGAACCAGATCTTGGCCACTTTGCAGATTAGCAGTGCTAGCCTGGGAATTTCCCTTCAGCTCAGTCTGTCCCTATAGGCTACTTGCATTCTGTCAGTGCAGAACTTTGAGGCAGACAAGCTGAGCATGGCCAGGACAGACCTGCACAAATGGAAGTTGCATGTTTGGGGTCCTCCAGGAGATTATCCACCTGTGGGGAACTCTTTAAGTAGATCTCTTTGCTTCCATTCACAACAGACAGTTAAAGAAGTTTTCTTCTCCTGGACTCCTTGCATAAAGGCCTGTAGGACAGGTTACTTTTCCTTCCCATGGACAGGAATGTGCGTGTATGCATTGCCACCCTTTCCCCTGATAAACAGAGTAATCTTTAAAGATCCAAAAGGATGCTTCAGAAATAATACTAGCAACTCCATTTTGGTCCAGACAACAGTGGTTTTCTTTTCGTTTGAAAAATTGCCAAGAGCAATTCCAAGCAGTTTCCTCATAGGATGGACTATTACAGGACAAGGGTTCTCTGATCCACCCCATTCTATGAGTTCATCTTGCATCCCGGATGATAGAATTTTAATACCTCTTAGACACCTTTTTTTCCTGAGAACATGCACCAGGTATTGAAGGAAGCTAAGAAACCTGCTACTAGAAAATAGTGTATAGCAAACTGGCAGAATTTTTCAAGTTGGGGTTTTAAGATAAATCTAGGTCTTTCTAAGGCACAAATACCATTTGTTATGTGCCATTTGTGTGAGTTGCTAAAATTTAGTTGTCCTTTTCTTGTGGAGGCCTGGGGAGAAAAGCTCCACATTTACACGATGGAGGTAAGAGGCAATACATAAAATCAGATAGAAATTAAACAATATACAATGTAAAAAAAAAAAAAAAGAAATAACATCAATGTTGTCAGAGTATCATACATAGTATTACAGTGCAGTGATTGAAGGTATAAAGACATGGAAGTTGGTGCAAAACATATACTTGGTAGAGTTATACAAAAATTAACGTGTTTTTAGAGTCAGCTAAAACCTATATTTTCTAGTCCATGCTTGTGCTGGAGCAGGACCATGACTCAGATAGGTATGATTTTTTAAAGTTTGTAGTTTTAGTAGTTGTCGTAATGTTTATTGGTAGGGCATTCCAAGCTTTGGCTATGCTGTTTGAGTAAAGGGAAACTCCAGCTGCATTGTTAGATTTGGATATATTTAACAATTATTTGTTAGTAGATCTCAAGTATCTCAAGTCCCTGTTACTTGAGTAGTGCATTAGTAGATTTTGAAGTACTGGTGTTTTTCTGGTTGATTTATTATATGGTGGGCGTAGGTGATTTGATTGTAAGTTAGATTTGGTAGTTCAAGCC
This sequence comes from Protopterus annectens, assembly GCF_019279795.1. Taxonomy (NCBI): domain Eukaryota; kingdom Metazoa; phylum Chordata; order Ceratodontiformes; family Protopteridae; genus Protopterus; species Protopterus annectens. The sequence goes on from NC_056732.1 coordinate 1,316,737,535, forward strand.
ACAGTAGTTGCTTTAAAGCTAGACAATGATGGGATCTGAAATTAGAATCTGTGACAAATGTTAAAGTTTTATTATAGCAGGTTTTGATTTTTGTTAGGTCAGATTTCTTTGGCTTTGTTAGAATTTGGGAGGCATATCATGTACAGGTAAAGTGGGTATAGTAGCTTTAGAAGTTCTGTTTAGAAGTTGTTGATTTCTATACAGAGTCCCTAGCTGTTTGTGAACTTTTTTTTTTTACTATTAGTGCTGTGTATGTCTAATTCAAATTCTGGACAATGATCACCCTAAGTAGCTTTGTTTGTGATACTGGTCAAAATAGTTGTATTATTTGATGATGAGACGTTGAAGGGTGAGAGTGGGTCTGTAGCTGTAGTTGGATAGAATAGCATAAGTTTTGTTTTGTTGGAGTTTAGTAGAAAGACTACTGGATGATATGTTGGAGTTTTTGTAGTGTTTAGCTGTACAAATCAGGGTGGGATTGTCTGCATATTGAACTACAGAGGCAAGCGGAGCAGTATGAAGATTATTAGTGAAGATAGTAAAAAGTAGAGGGCCAAGAATAAATCCCTGTGGAACTCCCAAGGTTACAGGCAGTAGTGAAGAGAGATTTTTTTTCCACTTTACGGCTTGCTGGCATCCAGCTAGATACTGTTGGAACCAAGCAAGTGCAGAATGGCTAAGACAGTATCAAAAGATTTGGAAAGATCAAGAAAGATTGAGGAAGCTGTGGTGGTACAGTGGTAGCGTTGTTGCCTCACAGCAAGAGGTTTTCCTGTTCGATTCACGGCTGGAGTGCTTTCTGTGTGGAGTTTGCATGTCCTCCCCGCGGTCGAGTGGCCTCTGAAAGACATGCGTGAATGGGCGTGTCTTCGCTGAAGGTTGGGCGTCGGGCTGGCAACTCGGCACCATAAAAAAAAAAATCTACTGCCAATCATTAGCAGACCGGAGTTCTGCTGTGGCGACCCCTAACCTGGAAAAGCCGAAAAGACAAAGAAAATTGCCATTATTGAAGTGGTGGTTAACAGTGTTAGTACCACAACTGCCCTTATTAACTTTAATATGTAGAAAAACCATCATGAAAGATGTGAAGTAGAAACAAAACCAGTAAACGGGAAAAAATTTCACACTGTGTACTGAGCAAAAAATGGCAGTAAAAATACCTTTGTATAAGAGTTCTCTTCACAAAATGTATACCAAAGTCCAGAGTATAATAATTTTAATAAAACGCACAAAACATGAAGAGGCAGAAAAATCCAAAAAGAAATCCAAGCACAAATGGTTAAGCACTTTCATCCCTGAAAATTTTGTGGGACGACTTCATCACCATAAAAATGTGTAACACTAACAAACTTTAAATATGCATACAACCCTTGAATTTGAGGTCATGTGATTCATACCAATTAAAATAGCTCCTAGTGTGTTATGCAACAGTTTTGCTTAAACCCTTTTCTTGTAACTTTTAAAGGGTTAAGTCAAGTTACAAAAAGCAACTAACATTATTAGCAATTTCCTGTGGTACTAGTTACAATGTATTCTACAGCAGTGGTGTTGAGGTTTGTAAAAATACAATATGTCCAGATATACAGTAACTTTTAAAACAATGTATGTTGTGTAGTCCAATCTCACCTTCATTTTTACGGCTCTGACTCGGCCAATTTATAAGCTCGAAGACTTTTGGTTGGAGCAGGTATCCCGTAGTGCACAACTGCAAACCCCAGATCTCGTTTGCCTCTTCGGTTGTGCTTCTCTCGGCTCTGGCTAAGTGTTGACTTTTTTTGCTTATATATTGCTTAAAATCTTGTTCAGAGTTATAATTTAGTGTAGTATAATAGTATTTGCATTAGCATTTGTTAGTGTAGGGTTGCTAATTCTTAGGTAATTAGCTCCTTTGCGCCCCCTGGTGCAAGGTTTGGCCTCGGGCCTGTTAGTGTGCTTTGTGGTATCCTGTGTACCAGTTATAGATTTATTGTTAGTGTTGGTAGTTTGATAAATGCTAGCGTTTGTTCTGGTCTACCGTTTTGTAGAGCAGTTTGGTTTGGCTGTTATCTGCTGGTGTTTGATTTTTTTTTTTACAGTGGTGGAGTTCGTTGTCCGAAATTCCAGTTTCAGCTTCCTCTGTTAATCCTTAGCAGAATAAGTTTTTTTTGTGTGTGTGAGTTTTTGCTGGTCTGTTTAAGTTAGAAGACCTAGCTGTCCCCTTTTTTTCTGGACTAGGCTGTTTTAGTTAGATGGCCTAGTCCTCGTGGTGTTTCTCCCTCCTTCAGGGCTAGGCCCATTTAAGTTATACGACCTAGTCCTCCCTTTTACTTCTCTCCTGTTGTCGTCTGTGTGTTATGTCTAAAGAGGTTAAGGAGCACAAGCCTTCGGGCTTCAAAAAATGCATGAAGTGCTCCCAAAAAATGTCATTGATGGATGGTCATGGTCTATGTGTCTATTGCTTAGAGGCCATCCATTTGCAAGAGACTTGCTTGTTTTGTCATGCCTTCTCCCCTAGAGTGTTACAGTAGAGGAGGAACAAGCTAATTCAAAGGGTCTTTTAAAGCCTGCCTTTGAGGAAGCCTTGTCTAGCTCTTCCTCTTCTTCCAAGTCCACTAAATCTGCTAAGTCTAAGTCTTCGAAAAGACCTTCTCCGGCACTGGCTGGTGTTGCGGAGCCACCTCCTAAAGTGGCAAAATCGGCCTCAACGGCTCCACTGCCTTCGGAACCGACTGAGAGCAGCATTGTGGTGACTGGGTCAGTTCCTAGTTTGTCGGAGCCAACCACTGAATTTATGGAACCTGCTGTTCCTCTAAGATCAAGATCCCTGACTATGTCCTCCAGGTCTTCCAAGAGTTTTTCGGAAGAAGATGTGGAGAGGGTGGTCCTGAGACTGCTGAAGTCGTCTGCTCTGTCTAAACTGTTGTTGGCTCCGACCCATTCGGTTCCGGGGCCTATGAAACCTGTTATTCCCCCTCCGAGCCAAGCTGGTCTGTCTGAGTCGATGGGCTTGGTGCCATTGGTGGAACCCTCGGCTCCAGCTCCACTTATGATTGCTTCAGAGCCGAGTTCTGCTCCGACACTTTCGGTGTCGTCCGTTGTGTCTAGGGGCCGAAGCTCTCCGGTCGGCGCCGACAAGGAAGGTTGGAATCAGTCTTCTTCGGTTCGAGCCTCCCTCTCGGTGCTTCGGCTAGGGTGAGTTCAGACCCTGCGTCTATCTTGGAGGAGATGGCACTAGTGCCAATGGCATCCTCTATCTCTTCTGAGTGGGGGAGGTCCTCAGAGCCATAGAGGTCGGCATTCAAGATGATGAGCGTGCTGTCCAAATCACCAGTGGCCACCAAGGGTACCAGCATTCTCCCACCTAGAGCACCCACTTCTGTCTCAGCCCCTACTTTCTCTGGAGACAGCAGAGATCCTTAGCCTCAGGAGCCACTGGGTGGTGGCCCCCACTCTTCTGCGACCTCCCCAGAACACCCTTCTGAGGAGTCCCCCAGGAAGAAGACGTGCAAGAGAAAGCATGTTGACACCCAGGATGAGTTTTTGACATCTGACACTGACCTCAAGGAGTCTGAAGGGTCCCCCAAGTCGTCCTCTGATGATGTCTCCTTCATGGACACCCTGGCGATCCTTAAGCAGAGGTGCAGCTGGCCCACTGTCAACCCTTCTGATGAGGAGTCAGTGTACCTGAAGGCTTTCGGGTCTCAACCTTCTGCCTCTTGGGTGTCTCCACCTTTTGCCGAACTGATGGATTTAGTTAGTCGAAAGGTGTGAGATACACCTGATGCCATGGAGCCAGCCCCTAGGAGACCCAACAAGTTTCTTTCTGCCCCTCCAGATAAAGAATTTTTGTCCAAAGGTGTCCCCGTAGATGCCATGGTGGTGGCGGTGGCCACTAAGAAGGACCTTGCTGAGACGTCTTCTTCTCTCCATCCGCCGAATAAGGAGTCTCGACAGATGGACAGGTACAGGAAGCGTGTCTTCAGTTCAGCGGCTTTTACTCTTAGATTGTTGAACTGTCTCACTCGCTCCACGAGATTACAGAGGGATCTCCTCAAGGAGTTAGGAGATTCTATACAGGGTACATGTACTGAGGGAGTCCCTGACAAGATTTCTGCTCAGTTGTCCACCTTAAATTCTGTAGTTAACTCCTCCATGCGGCTTATTTCTTATGCGGCTGATGGAGCGAGTAGAGCAACGGGTTCAGGAGTTTCCCTAAGGTGTCACTCCTGGATGCGCTTGTGTAATTTTGCAGAAACGTTCAAGTCCACTTTCACCAACGCCCCATTTGATGGTTCCTCATTGTTTGGATCTAAGGTGAAGGACACACTCACTCAGTGTGAGCAAGAAGGAAAGACGCTCTCTGCCGTGGGAGTACATTTTACTTTTCCCTCACGACCATACCCCAAAGGTCAAAGGGGTGGTAAAATGTGGTTCAAGAAGTCCCAGAGGGTCTTTCTGGACACACTGGGTGAACCCTCCTTCAGAGGCAGAGAAATGGGAGACGTCGCCCTAGAGGCAGGGGCGGCCTGCAATACCAACAAGGCAGTGATTCCTTTTGGGGACGGCCTTATCAGTGCTCCTGATATGAGCCGCAACTGCATTTCTCTGGGGCCAGTCGGGGGTCGCATTTCTTTGTATCCAGAAGCCTGGCTAAGTATCACCCAAGACAAGTGGATACAAAGAGTTGTTACCAGAGGCTATATCATACCCTTTTCCCTTCCACCATTTGTTCCCAAGAAGATCCCAGATGTACCACCCAATCACAGGGATCAAGCAGCTGTGGAGATCAACAAGTTGCTCTTAAAAAGAGTCATCCAGTCCGTCCCAGCAGACCAGATAGGATCCCGAGCTTACTTCAGGTTCTTTTTAGTCCCAAAACGAACAGGAGACTGGAGGCCAATATTGGAACTCAGCAAATTAAATGAATCCGTGAGGAAGGACAAGTTTCGGATGGTAACACTGCAGTCGATACTCCCATTGTTATGGAAAGACTATTGGATGTGCTCAGTAGATCTCCAAGATGCCTACTACCATATAAAAGTGGACAAGGTGTCCAGGAGCCATCTACGCTTCTGGCTAGGAGCCAGTCATTATCATTTTCGTGCTCTGCCCTTTGGTTTCACCACAGCCCCCAGGGTGTTCACCAAATGCATGGCAGTAGTGACAGGTCACCTGAGACGTCTGGGATTCCAGGTGTTTCCGTATTTGGGCGACTGGCTCCTGACCACTCCCACCAGGCATCTACTTCTCCAAAACAGGGATGCCACTATTCAACTTTGTGCTCAATTAGGGATGTCCATAAATTGGGAAAAATCTGCATTATTGCTCTCTCAATCTGTGATTTTTATAGGCGCAGAGGTAGACACAGTGAACATGACAGCTTTTCTCCCCGCCAAAAGGGCACAAAATTTAATCTTTCAAATTCAACGTTTTCTCCCGTTGCGGAAGGTCAAAGCAAAGTGGGTTCTTCAGCTCCTCAGGACTATGACATCTACCATCCTGTTAGTACCATTAGCCAGGTTGCACATGAGAATTCTCCAGTGGCTTCTGTCTTCCCAATGGTCCTTCCAATATCTTCCACTGAATCACCCTATTTTGCTGATGGAATCATGCAAGGAGAACCTCCTTTGGTGGATAGCACCCAACGAGTTGACGACAGATGCCCCCTTTGTTCCTGCCCAACCCATTGCCACTGTGACCACAGATACCTCCCAGATCGTGTGTGTGTGTGTGTGTGGGGGGGGGATTATCTCGGCAGGACTATCCAAGGCACATGGCAAGAACACGAGGCTCACCTACATATCAATGTTCTGGAGATGAGGGCGGTGCTCCTGGCGTTGCAAGCACTTCAAGATGATCTTCCTCTAGGGACTATTGCAATACAATCAGACAACATATCAGTAGTTTGGTATATCAACAAACAGGACGGTACCAGATCTTACCCACTGTCGAGAGGCCATACGAGTTTGGGAATAGGCAATTTCTTCCCAGTGCTTTCTGGTTGCAACACACATTCCAGGGACTACCAACATGATAGCCAACAAGCTCAGCCGGGCGATCCTACTGCCTCACGAGTGGTCTCTGAAACAGGAAACAGCGGAACAGATTTTCCGCAAATGGGGACAGCCTTGCTGTGACCTTTTTGCCAGTCCAGTCAATGCCAAATGCAGCGGCTATTTTTCCCTTATTCCCCCTCCAGGGGAGACACCCAGAGACGCTCTAGCTCACGATTGGCCCCTGGGTCTTCTGTATGCTTTTCCTCCATTTCCTCTCATTTCCAAGTGATTCAGAAAGCCAGACGGCTGGAATGCAAGTTAATCCTCCATTGCTCCTTACTGGTCTCGTCAGGTTTGGTTCCCCTTCCTTGAGCCTCTTCTCCTGGATGATCCTTGGATTCTGGACCCAGCTCCAGATCTGTTGACTCACGTCAGGTTCGCTACATCCCTCAGTCCACTCCCTAAAATTGACAGCGTAGCTGCTCCAGTTCCATCCCTAGTCAGGCTTCACTATGTATCTTCCTCAGTGTCACATATTCTTATGTCCTCCCATAAACCTTCATCTAGGAGACTGTATAGCAGTAAATGGAAAAGATTTTCTATTTGGGCAAGAAAATGAATATAGATCCCTACACTGCTTCTATCCCTGTGATTTTGGAATTTCTCTCCGAGCTTTTTCAGCAAGGATCTGCCGCTGCCACTATCAGAGTTCAGTTGGCAGCTATTTCTCATTTCCATTTAGGGTTTCCAGATACCAATTTAATGTCTCATAAGCTATGCAAGACCTTTTTGAAAGGAGCCACTCTGTTGAAGCCACCACTCCAAGAACCTGTGGCTTCTTGGTATATACATTTTTTGTCCAAACTGACATCTTCCCAGTTTGAACCTTCTCACTCATCTTCATTCTTGTCTTGGAAGACTTTGGTTTTGATGGCTATCACATCAGCTAGACGGGTATCGGAGTTACAAGCCTTGTCTGTTGAGCCACTTTATTCGGTCTTTCATAAAGACAGGGTGTCACTGCGTACTTAACCCCTCCTTTATTCCCAAAGTTTGTTCTCACGCCACCTTAAATCAATCCATAGAACTCCAGTTTTCTTCCCTAATCACTGTAATGCAGCTTAATACCGGTTTCATCAGCTAGACGTTTATAGACAACTACGTTTTTATTTGCATTGGACCAAAGAGTTTAGGAAATCAGATTAACTATTCATTTCCTTTACTGAATCCACATTGGGCTTACCAGTTTCTAAAGTGACACTATCTAATTGGATTTCCAGTTGCATAGCCTTTGTCTACAGTTCGGAGGGCAGACCTTTACCCTCAAGATCAAAGCTCATTCTGCCAGGTCTCTGTCTACCTCTGCAGCTTTTCAAGCCAGGGTCCCACTTGATAATATTTGTGCAGTAGCTACGTGGGCTACCCCTCACACTTCTATTACACATTACATATTGGATTTAGCTTCCAGGAATAGAGCATCTTTTGGCTCCATGGTGCTCAGGAGTATTTTCCAGTAAGCCACCCAAGAATATGGCGCTAGGGATGCTGTCCCATACGTAAAAATGAAGGTGAGATTGGACTACACAACATAAAGAAGTTATGTACTCACCATAAAATTCCATGTTGGTAGTCCATCTCACCCTTCATTTTCACCAACCCGCCCTCCTGCCCCCATCCTGGAAGAATGTGGAGATAATAATAATTTGGTTCTTTGGTTGGAGACCCTTTAGTATTGGTTTGTCTGTTATGGCTATTTCTTCTAGTGAGCAGCAAACAAGATTTGGGGTTTGTACTGGTGCACTGTGGGATACCTGCTTAGCCACGAGCCAACCAGAAGTCTTCGAGCTTATAAATCGGCCGAGTCGGAGCCAAGGATCGGCTTCAAACCATATGTAAAAATGAAGGGTGAACGTTATGGTGAGTACATGACTTCTTTTTGTTTTAAAACAACCAAATCTGGGTAAAATGTGGATAAAATAGCAACCTCAGAACGCTATGTTGTTTGTCCCCCCACCTTTTCCAGAAAAAAAGCATCATACCAAGGTTTAAAAATATACAAGAATGCTCAGACTGTCATAAACCCATAAATTGATAATTCATGGTCATTCTGGATAATTTTAGGGGTAGCTTATACTGATACGTAACTGTAAAGAGCTGAGTATACATTTTTTGGTTATAGAGTTTAATTGTTGCTTAGATCTGTGTTGAAACTGTTGTCCCACTGTTCTGAGAGAGTGATCGGTAAATATACAGAGCTGAGAATATTTTTTGGTTTTGAACTTTGTACTGTTAGTTTTTGCTTAGATCTCTGTTGAAACTGTTTTGTCCCACTCACCCTCCGTATCTGTGGTTTGTAGTTTAAATTTGGTGGCTTTTGCAGTTGCCCGCCCCACTGTAGATTTGATCTGGGACACTCCCCCATCCCATCTCTTTACCAGATTCTACCTAATAAACTCTTTCTGCACTTGCTTTTAGTCCTTTTTAATTTAATTGCATTTTTTAAACTGTGTTTGGTCTAATATTGCTGCATACTCAAGTGTGCTAGCTTGCACTGCATGTGAATTGTTTTTTACTACTGTTTTTGCTACTTTTCTGTAAAAAAAAAAAAAAACTGTAAGCCTGTTTCCTACCTTTCCTGTAACTAGTGTTCCAGATACAGATTTGCTGTATCCAGGACTGTATATAAGCTTCTGAGTCCCCCAAGCCTTTCTGTGTTGGAGGGAAGCCTTCTAGCTTATCAGATGGAGTGGTAAGCACTAGGTAACCTGTCTGTAGTGGTTGTGGCCCAGAATTTGTAGTTATTGGCCGTTTGGGCAATCTCTTCTCTCTCTCTCTCTCTCTCAACTTTCTGATTTGAAAGCCTATATTTGTACTTGTTTCTGTCCTGTAACTCATCTAGTGCAGATACAGATTCTTAGTTTTAGCACTTACATTTGCTTGTTCATGCTCAGCACTTGTTCAGAACTTGTAAGCACTAAATAAGCTACTAATTGCTAGAGCACTCTATCTTCCTCATTATCTAGAGGAAAACAGTTTTTGTACTTACTTTTCTCACTTGCTTAGAGAAAAACAGCTCTTGTACTCACTTTCCTCACTTATCTAGAGAAAAAACCCTGTAACTCTTTTTACGCGGCCTTGCACACAGAGCAGTGCCGGTTAGCTGGGGTATACTATTCCCGGCCCTACAAAGTCTGCGCCATAAATTTTCCCTTAGAACTAGGCAAGCCTCAACTCAAGTGCTTCAGATCAGCTGCTCTTATTGCAGCACTTGCAAAACAGAAATCAGCACTTGTCCTAATCTCCTAGACAGCACTATTATTCTCCAAATTTCCTAGACAGCACTATTATAATATAGCATAAGACCCTAAATTGTCCGCAGGACTTAAGTTCAATTTACTCTTAAAGCATGTCCAGAGGTCAGCTTCAGGTGTACTCTCCAGTTCATCTGGTGGAATTGGGCATCCTGAGGCAATGTCACAACTGCCTCATGTATACAGACAACCCTCTCCTCTTACCTCTAGACGCAAACACTTGTGAGAGATGCAAATACACAGCCAGACTGGAGGCTAAGCGCTCTCAACCCATGACTGTAACAGACAGTCAAGAGGATAAGGGACACACTTGCATCACACCACCTGTCACGCATGAATCTACAAAACAAGCACCAGCAAAACATAAATACACGAAAACATATTCGGAGGCACTAGGTACCAATCTGAAAAAGAAACCGTGCCCTCCAAAGCAGACAAGCAAGCAACCTGCACCCCCAAACACAAGCCAGAAAACACACAATTCACCTCAGCAGTGTGCCTCACAACAGCCCTTAAGGCAAAACACCATACCTAACACGCTAGTAATAGGAGACACTATAGTAAGGCACACCGATGTTCCACTCACCAGGCTGAACAAGGAGAAGGTTACTGTCAGCTGCCTGTCAGGTGCTCGGATCCGCCACATAACACAGGCACTTAGGTCACTCCAGAACAAGTACAAGTATGACGCTGTCATTGTACATGTTGGTGTGAATGATCTAAGACGTACCTCCCTGGACTATATGAAAAGAGACATTGAGGAGCTCTCTGATCATGTAACCCAAGCTGGTATGACCTTGACCTTGAGTAGCATACTACCTTCACCTAGAATGATACCACAATGCAAAGACAAAATGATCAATTGGCTAAGCTTCTGGTGTCATTCTAAGGGGATCCAGTGTCTGTCTGCCTGGGATGACATGATAGACAAGCCTCGCTGCTTTGCCAGAGATGGGTTGCACCTGTCACCCCTAGGTTTTCGAATACTGGCCAAGGCTTTTGCCGTCCCCATAGTGCCTTTGTTAGGCAAGGCTCAGAGGACAAACCAACCACCAGAACCAGCACAGGTAACCAAAAACTAAGGGTAATGCTACTCAACGCCAGAAGTCTCAACCTCAAAATCCACACACTCGAGGCTCTCCTCAGCATTGAGAAAATCAATGTTTGTGCAGTGATGGAAACCTGGTTCAAAGCTCAAGAGAGCACCCCAACACTGCCAGGTTACAATTCATATCATACCTTCCGGCCTCGCAGTACAAAGGGTGGAGGTGTATCCATATTCATCAAGGATACACATATCTCCAGGTTGGTAGCGCAGCATGATCCCCCAGAGATCATCCATGCGCAACTATCAGCAGGCAAAACCACATTTCAAGTCGTAGCCAGTTATAGTTCGCCCACCATGTCCCAAGATGCTCACTCTTCATTCCTTGAGACATTGGAAAATATAAAGGACCTTCCCAACACCATAATCTTGGGTGATTTCAACTACCCTGGTATAGACTGGGCAAACTACCAATGTTCCAACTCCTATGCTCAGCGATTCATAGAATTTATAAATACCAATGCCCTTGAACAACTAGTTTGTTCCCCCACTTGAGGGGACAACATATTGGATTTAATCATCACAAATATGGGCGCCCATTGTACCACACCCGTTATCACTCCCTCCTTGGTCAGATCCGACCACAAACTGATAACCCTGGACATCCTCACCCCTCCACCTCCCCCAGTCAAAGAAACCATAGTCAAAAACCTTTCCAAAGCAAACTTCAAACTACTTGCATCCGAAGTGGAAAGCTTCACTATTCCCTTGCAGAAGGATAATGATATCCAGGATGCGGAATCCACTATTCCCTTGCAGAAGGATAATGATATCCAGGATGCGGAATCCTACACCAAAGCACTCTATATGCATCTTCAGGATTGCATGGACTGTGCTATCCCAAATAAAACCAAGACTCCTTCCTCAAGCAAGAAGAAACCAGTCTGGTGGACCCCGGCCATAAGCAAACTTTACAATAAAAGGAGGAGACTTATACAAAAAAAGGCCAAATCACAAGTAGAAAAATCATCCCTGATCAGCATTAGTAAGAAATTGAGGGCCCTCATCAAGTCAACTAAAGCTAATTTTGAAAAGAAAGTTGCCAAGGATAACCATAAGGCCTTCTATGGCCATGTCAAAAACCTAAATGGCAACGCTCAGGTATGTTCTGAGCTAGTACAAAATGGAACAAAATACACTGACCCTTCTGACATTGCCAACATCTTGGCTGACAGGTTCAGTGCAAATCCCACCCCCCACCACCACCACCTACAGGGCGTATTACCATTCCAGGGGATTGTGCAAGTCCAATTATTACTGATACGTTGGTTAACAAGGCTCTATCTAAAGCTCAAAACACTGCCTCCATGGGACCAGATGGTGTCCCAGGCTGTGTCATACGTGAGCTCCAGAAGGAATTAACCCCGCATCTTAATACCCTGTTCAGTCTCAGCCTCTCCACAGGATATGTACCCATAGAATGGCGCACGGCAACAGTGGTCCCACTACACAAGGGTGGGGCACAACTGACCCTGGGAACTACCGACCAATAAGCCTGACCAGTCTGATCTGTAAGGCAATGGAGCGAATCGTTATGGAACTCATAAATGGAGAGATGGGGAACCTCCAGTCGCTGGACCCCACACAGTTCGGCTTAGTCGAGGGCAGATCATGCCTCCTGAACCTGGTGGATTTCTTTGAGACAGTTACTCAGGCTATAGACAAGGGAAAGGAGGTACACACGGCTTACCTTGACCTTGCTAAAGCATTTGACACCATTCCCCATTCAGGTATTATTGATAAGTTCACAAGCCTCGGCATAAACCCTTACGTCACAAGATGGATCGCAAACTGGCTATCAGACAGATCCCATAAAGTAAGAGTAGCGGGATCTATGTCCGAATCTAGACCAGTAATGAGTGGTATGCCTCAGGGCTCTGTCCTGGTACCCCTCCTGTTTGGCATATACTTCTCAGAAGTACAGGCAAGCACAGAAGGGCTGTGGCTGACTAAGTTTGTGGACGACTGCAAACTGGGTGCTATAATAGTCTCCAGCCGACATGGAGATCCTCCAGAAGGGCCTAAATGAGACTGATGCATGGTGTCAAAGCCATGGTCTCAAGCTAAATGCAAAAAAATGCGTAGTAATCCCCTTTGGAAAAACAGAGTACCCGCAAATTACAACATAGGAGGTAATCCCCTGAAATCTGAAGAAGAAATAAGGGATCTAGGGACCCAAGTAGATAGTCAGCTTTCCTTTGATAACCATGTTGCCATAGTGGTTAGAAAATCCTTCTATGTGACCCATCTGATCATGAAAGGGTTTGCACCAAGATCTAAGGATGTAATGGTGCCCCTCTACTCTTCCCTCATCAGACCCATTATTGAGTACAATGCACCAATTGGAATGTACCTGGCTAGACATCTTCAGCAGCTGGAGAGACCACAGAGGTACCTAACCAAGAGGATTACTGGCCTCAAACAGTTGCCCTATGCAGCATGATTGAAAAAGCTAAGACTGTTCTCTGTTGCTTACCGCTTTCTCAGAGGCGATCTCTGTCTAACGTACAGAGCCATGTCCAACCCAGAATTGTTGAACATGCTCCATCTTAGCAAAACCAAATCTACTCGAGCTACACGCTCTAGGGATATAAACCTCAACACAACAATGAATAGAACATGCTGGAGGGATCGATTCCCTTCGCAGAGACTTCCCTTACTATGGAACAGGGTCCCGATCTACATAAGACAGAGCCCCTCACTATCACTCTTCAAGAGGAACCTTGATGAGTGGATGGGTAACAGAAAGTTCACACCGGGGATCATACCAACAGCACTACTAGATAGGGGCCAAGGGTACTAGCTTGCTAGTACAAGGGTCTAGGTAACTACTAAAGGGGCGGTGAATACCGCACAATGTGGCTGGGCTAATATATGCCTTTGGGCAGATAGCCCAGTACCAACCTGTGAACCTATAAAGGAAAATTACTGGATGAATGTGAGGCTGAATACTTTACTTTTCACCTAGTAAAGCTCAAATTAAGGAAAAAAGTCACTTCACATTCATTACGCAAATCAAATGGCAGTAAAAGCACAAAAACTTAATAATTAAGCAGTTGCTAACAACATTAAATAAAATGAACACGATAAGTATGCATTCACTAACAATATTAAGCAAAAAAAATGAGCACCAAAGACTTCGGGGACAAATTGAGTTATATATGCAAAATTTATTTAGTAAACCAACTACTCTGAGCAGATCCTGTGGCACAGAAAATATGTTAATGCAGATGCTGAACATATTAAGTGACAGATCAGTTTAGAAACTTAAGAATCACCTCTCTGCCCATGGATTCCCCATGCTGAACATATTGAGTGACAGATCAGTTTAGAAACTTAAGAATCACCTCTCTGCCCATGGATTACCCCCTTTCTTCCTTATCTCAAATGAAGCATTTCTTAAAAGGGATACTATACATTTATCCATCCATCCATCTGCAATCCCCTTTTCCCCGTTTGTGTACATGGGGTCGGAGTGTCACTTCAACAGTGACAGTCATCTAGAACCAAGGTTTACACAGCCAAGTGGCTAGCCCTGCCACGGTAGTTCTTCTACACCACACACTTGCATGCACACTCACACCTATGGCCAATTTTAGTGTGTCCATTCCACCTACTGCATATCTTTTGAATGTAGGAGAAAACACATGCAAACACAGGGAGGACATGCAGACTCTGCACAGAAGGGACCCCAACTAAGAATCAAGCCAGAGAGCCTCTTTGTGAGAGGTAACAATACTAATCGGTGCACTGCTGTGCCGTCTACAGTCATCCATCTATAAAACATGTGACTCCTCCCTGGGATCTCAACTTTGAACTAGAATACCAAGATGGTCTGAATGGTCATCCAGGCCCATTTTCAGTGGGAATCACAAAAAGATGATGAACTGGTAACAAAAAACTGAACCAGGGTAGACCGTCACAACCCCTTTAATGAAACTGATAAGACCAACAAAGACAATACTAAGCGCTTTCTCCCTTTACAATATAGGGCATCTTCAGAGTAAAAATGAGAATTTTTACTCTGAAGATGCCCTATATTGTAAAGGGAGAAAGCGCTTAGTATTGTCTTTGTTGGTCTTATCAGTTTCATTAAAGGGGTTGTGACGGTCTACCCTGGTTCAGTTTTTTGTTACCATTTTCAGTGGGAGCCTGTGGAGAAAAGCTCCATTAGAGTTACAAAAATTACAAAGAATATACACAGAAAAAAAAATAATTAGCTTCTTAACTCATTCCCTCCAGTACAGCTCTTTTGAGTGTATACTTTTAACTCCCAGTGGGTATGGCTTGAGCCTTTAAAAAAATTAAGTTACCACCTTACAGTTCTAACAAGTACTCATCGACAGAGGTCAAATATCAATATAATTGTGTTTGCCATCATGTATGCTTCAAGATGAAATCTTCTGATACCTTGCATGTATCATGGTTTTGGAATTATTAATGCAAATATGAACAAGCAATATCTGATGCCTAGAGGCATCAATAGGAGGTAACTGCAGATGCACCTGGAGGAGTCACTTGGATGTAATGAGTTAATATAAAAACTGGAGTTTTAAAAGTATCCGCTTGATATTACAATCAAGACAGAGGTTAATATAATTTTACATATTGGTTCCTAGGTGTGTACTAGGCTGATGGCCCTGGGTACTTTACAAGCCTTAGTCATAGGATTACCCTGGCATTGTGCCACCCGACCTTAGTTGTCAGTGCCTCTGTCGAGCAGAGCCACTAGAGTTATCCCCGGGGTGAATTTTCTATTACCCATCCACTCATCAAGATTTCTCTTGAAGAGGGTCAGCAAGGTGCTGTGCTTGACATGTATGGGAAGTCTATTCCATAGCTTGGGCAGTCTCTGGGTTATGAACCTATCCCTCCAGTACGTTCTGTTGATTGTGGTAATGAGGTTGAGGTCTCTGGAGCGTGTGGTGTGGAGGGGTTGGGATTTCTTTAGATGTAGCATTTCTAACAGATCTGGGTCAGACATGGCTTTGTAAGTCGAGCAGAGATTGCCTCTAAGTAGGCGATGTGAGACGGGGAATAGTTGGAGTTTTTTGAGTCTGTTCATATAGGACAAGTGTTTAAGGCCTAGGATCCTCTTTGTGAGGTACTTTTGCGGCCTCTCCACTTGTTGCAGGTGTCTAGTGAGGTACATGCCAAATGGGGCATTGTACTCAATGATTGGCCTAATGAGGGAAGAGTAGAGGGAGACAATGACCTCTTTCTTCCTGGATGCAAAACCCTTAGTAATGAGACATGCCGCATAGAAGGACTTTCTGACCACAATGGTAATGTGGTGATCAAAAGAGAGGTTGCTGTCAACCTGTGTTCTCAGATCTCTTAGAATGCCTTCTGTGTTCAGTGGACTATATCAGTGTGGTAATTCGTGGGAACTGGGTTTTTCTGATAGGGGATGACACATTTTTTGGCATTGAGCTTCCGGCCATGGTTCTGACACCAGTCGTTGGTCTCAGTGAGGCCATTCTGTAGGGTTTCAACCTCACTTGGGGAGGTAATAGTAGCTCCCAACTTGCAATCGTTTGCAAACTTTGTCAGCCAGCATCCCTTCTTGTTGGCAGCCAGCATCCCTTCTTGTTGGCCTGGATTTCAGAGAAGTAGATACCAAACAGGAGAGGACCCAGGAGCTAACCCTGTGGGACTCCACTCATGATTAGTAGGCAGTCTGACTTTGGAGTCTGCTACTTTCACACTGTGGGTTCTATCTGTTGCAAACCACCTAGTGATATAGGGGTTGGTGCCTAGCTTAGTGAGTTTTTCCATTTTTCCTGAGTGGGGAATGGTATCAAAGGCCTTGGCCAGATCAAGGTAGGCAGTATGAGCCACATTGCCTTCATCCACAGCTCTGGTGACTGACTCAAAGAAGTCGACCAAGTTGAGCAGGCATGATCAACCCTTCATAAAACCGAACTGTGGGATCCAGAGTTTGGGAGATTCCCTGTATCCTTGTTTATTAGGTCTGATGATGCATTCTGTAGCTTTGCATTATCAGACTCCTCAGGCTAATGGAGCGATAGTTCCTAGGGTCTGTAGTCGCTCCTCATTTTTAGAGAGGGATGACTGTAGCAGTGCGCCATTCTGTAGGGTCAAAGCCTGAGATGAGGCTGTGATTGAACAAGGTCACACAGGTGAGGTGTCAGTTCACTTTGTAGTTCATGTAGAACGCAGCCAGAGATATTGTCAGGTCCCATAGAAGCTGTATTTTTGGCCTTGGACAGTGCTGTTTTAACCTGTGCAGTAGTAATACTGGGTGTCTGACAATCTACTGTTATTGTGATGGGTCCTTTGGGGGGGAGGGGCAAAGTTGGCACTGAATCTGTCAGCCAGTATATTGGCAATATCTGTTAGCTCAGTATAGGAGGTACCATTGTGCAGTAGATCAGAACAAATCTGGGTATTGCCATGGAGATTTTTTACATAACTATAGAAGGCCTTGTGGTTGTCTTTACTATCTGCTGCAATTCTCTTTTCATAACTAGCTTTAGAGGATTTGATGCGGGATCCCAACTTTTTGTTGAGGCTGATAAGGGAGTTTTTCCATTCTTGGGACTTCACCTTATTCTGCATTAGTTTCCTCCTCCTGTTGTAGTTTGTTTATGGCAGGTGACCACCAGATCGTCTTCCTTTTTTTGCAGGAGAGTGTCTTGGTTCTATTGGGTATGGCGAGATCCATGCATTTGTGTACTTGTTCGTGCAGTGCATTGGTGTATAATTTGGCGGTCATGCAACTATTCTCCATTTGCATGGGTGCCGTGACGTTGGCCACCTCTGTTTTTAGAAGCCCAAAGTTAGCTTTGCAGAAGTTTTTCATGGTGGTTACCTTTGCGGGGGGTGAGGTGGGGTGAGCGGGATGTGGATTTCCAAGGTGATTAGTTTGTGGTCGAATCTAACCAGGGAAGAGCTGACTATTGATGTAGAGCAATGGTCACCCATGTTTGTAATGACCAGGACAGGGATGTTGCTACCTCTAGTGGGTGTAAGAATGAGCTGGTCCAGGGCATTGGAATTAATGAACTCCAGGAAATGTTGGGCAAGTGTATTGGTACATGGATAGTTTTCCAAGTTAATGGAGGGGTAGTTGAAGTCTCCTAGTATGAGAGTGTTAGGTTGGACCCTAGTATTCTTCAGGGTGCTTAGGAACGTGGAGTGTTAGTCTTGGGACATGGTTGGGGACCTATAGCAGGCTATGACCTCAATCGCTGTCTTACCCAATGTTAGCTGCACCTGTAGTATCTCTGATGTGTTCTGTTCACCTACTTGTCTGGATGTGTGTGCATCCTTTATGAATATGGAAACACCACCGCCATTGGAGCTTCGGTCCAAATTCTGGGGCTGAAAGGTGTGGAAAGAGTTGTAACCTGGTAGTGTAGGAGTGCTTTCTGTTGCCTTGTACCAGGTGCTCTGTTACAGCACAAATGTCGATGTTCTCCATTTTAAGGAGTGCTTTGGACGAGTACATTATGAGATTTAGACTTCTAGCATTGAGCAGCATGACCCTCAGATTGCATTTGTTTGTAGCTGTTATGGTGGTAATTTGGTCTTTGGAACACTGCCTAAAAAAAGCACTATAGGTTGGAAAGAGCCTTGGCCAGTATCTGGAAGCCTAGTGGTGACAGATGCAGGACATCTTTGGCAAAGCATCGAGGTTTGTCAGTCATGTCATCCCAGGCAGACAGATACTGGATCCCCTTAGAATGACACAAGAAACTTAGCCAATTGTTGAAATCAATCATTTTCTGCTTGTACTTTGGTATCATTCTGGGTGATGGTAGAATGCTGCTCAGGACTAGGGTCATTCCTGCCTGGGCTGCATAATCCGAGAGCTCCTCCATGTCACTTTTCATGTAGTCCAAGGAGGTACATCTCACACCCACATGTACAATGACAAGAGTCCTATTTGTACCTGTTGTTGAAGGACCTGAGTGTGTGTTATTTGGCGGATCCTGGCACCTGACAGGCAGCTGACTTACTTTCTCCTTATTCAACCTAGTGAGTGGGACATCAGTGTGCCTCACTATCGACTCACCTATGACTAGTGTGTTGGGCATGCTGTTTTGCCTTAAGGGCTTTTTTGAGTGGCACACTTTTTAGGAGAGTTGTGTGTCTCATGATTAGTGTTGTGTTGTGGTGGTCGAGTGCGTTTCTGCCTTGAAGGTCTCTGCTGTTTGGATAGATTTTTATTGAAAGTAAAAGTGGGTGTGTGGTTTGTGTGTTTATGTGAAGGCAGTGCTGGTGTGTGTTCTGGAGGGCTATGTGTTTCATGTGGAGTGGTGCAAGTGTTGACCTTCTCCTCTTGACCAGGTATTCTGGTCTTGGCTTGAGAGTGTGTGGCTTCCAGTTTGGATTTGTAAATGCATCTCTCGCAAGTCTGAGTGTTGGGAGGTAAGAGGAGAGGGTTGTCTGTGTACATGAGGCAGTTGCTACATTGCCTCGGGATGCCCAAGTTCACCAGGTTAATAGGAGAAAGCACAGTGAACTGACCTTTAGATATGCCTGGAGGGGTGGGCATTAATAAGTACTGGAGCTCTTTCCTTGTAGAATGTTTAGTGTTGGTAGCACTTTTGTGTGGTACAATAATTGCTACAAGAAGTCTGGTAAAGTGCTAGACTAATAAGCTAGTAAATGTGCAGGAGAGGAGAGAACTAGTAGATCTAAGGGAAAATTTGAAGAGCAGACTTTGGCATGGCTCAGAAGCTTACAGTTGTACATCTTGTTGCTAGTTGCGATATATTAATGGCAGAAGGACTGTATACTGAAAGGCATAATAATGTGGCAAGACTGTTGCTTTGCAGATTGCGCAAAAGTTATAATATTGAAGTAACTGAAAAGCACTGGAAACATGAGCCACAAAGCATCATAGAAAATGATGAAGTTTATATCACGTAGGAGGCTGTTGGTCCAGATGACATACCTGTGGAAGCATGGAGGTGTTTAGGTGAAATGGCAGGGGAGTTTTTAACTAGATTGTTTAATGAAATCTTGGAAAGTGAGAGTTTGTAAACTGTTCTGGATACAGCAAATCTGTATCTGGACTCTACTAGTTACAGGGAAGGTGGGAAACACATGCAAACACTTCCAGAAGTATTCAGTCAAGGATGTTTTGTTTTTCATTCTTGGTGCAGTTTACTTATGAGATGACTAAATGCAATGCCAAACAGTCTTTTATGACTTCAGTAGATCTCGGCAGCTGTCAAAGTAAGTTAAAGGGGTTAACACAGGCTAATCTTGTTGAGAGTAACCTACTAAGACTGAGGTACTTTCCCCTTGTGGGAATGCATCTTTTATTAAGCTTCTCTCCACAAACACTTGACATTTGCATTTCAACAAGAAGAGCTTGTGACTATTAGAAATGAATCTAGATTGCAGTTATCTAGTACTAGTAATAGCAGCAGTAATAGTTTTACTTATGTTTGTATACCATGGTAGTGCACTGATCACAGTAGTGCATTTGCATGCACAACTGGGTGAATACAGAAACAGTTCACAAGTTACAAAGTACAATTGTGTAAAATCTTACCTTAACAGTAGATGTCCTTCTTTTCACTGTTGGGGTATGCTTCACTGAAAGGGTCTCCTGCCAAGGATAGCCTAATGTTCAGACATGTATGCTCCCCACATAGGGCATGAAGGTGACGTATAGATGCAGATACTCAGAATTCAATTGCCCAGAAGGAACAAAACACTCTCAGGAGCCAAGAAAAATGTGTACATCCAGAAGAAAAAAAGTTCAGAAAGAAAAGGCAGTGAGAGCCCTTCGGCCAGGAAGGTAAAAAAACATATGGGCAAGAATTATCACAGAGGAGTGGAGGAGGAAGGGGCAGAATACAGCAACAGTGAAGAGGACATCTACTGTTATGGTAAGATTTTACACAACTGCACTATGTCCTCCCATGTCACTGTTGCAGTATTCTTCACTGAAGGGAGAGTACAAGAGCTAAGAAGACGACGACTGGGAGGAGGAAGGCAGAAAAGAGCCCTCTACAAACCCATGCAGGATAGCCTTAGCAAAACCTGCACCTGGCCTTGGAATCCACATCCAACTTGTAATGCTTAGTAAAAGTTTGAACCGAGGAGCAAGTAGCAGCCTCAATTCTGCACTTGGTGTCCATATCTTTGAAAAGGGTGTCTGAAGAGGCAACTGCCCTAGTAGAATGTGCCTTTGCAGATGATGACAATTTTGATGTGAAAAGAATAAGAAAAGGAAATGGCATTAGAGATCCAGGAGGAGATTGTTTGGCTGGAAACTGCCAATCCCAAAGTCCTGGGATGAAAAGAAACAAAAAGTTGCTCGGTGAATAACCCTTGTTTTATCCAGATAATATCTGAGCTGTCTATGCAGGTCCAAGGTGTGAAGAACCTTCTCACTGGCAGACTGTGGGTAAGTAAGAGAGGAAAGAAGCTGAATAGACTGATCATGGTGGTTAATGAGTTGTTCCTTAAGCATAAAAGAAGGATTAGTATGAAGAGACGCCCTGTCTCTGTGAAAAACTAAAAAAGGAAGAATAACCATAAGAGCCTGAAGTTCAGACACACTCTTTACTGAAGTAAGAGCCAACAGCAAAACAGTGTTTTAAGTGCAAAGTTGCAAGGAATATAACTAGCAGGTTCAAAGGGAGCCTAAGTCAGTTTTTCAAGTACAAAGTTGAGGTCCCAAGAAAGTGGAATAGGCTTTCTCAGGGGCCTGATATTACTGACAGATGAGCTTCAGCTGAAAAAAATGCCAAGCCAGCATGAACACCATGAGAACCCCTCATGAAAAGGGATCCTGATAGAGAGAGAGGCGCCAAACAGAATATCTTTTCCATTTAGACATGATATTATGGTAGTGGGTTTCCTGGCCTCCTACAGAGCAGGATACACATCCTAAGAAAAGAAGGTTTGAGCTCCCTTGGGCACCAGTCACCCACAAGGTCACTAAGAGTGGACACACGAGGATGAATAAGAGATCCATTATTTTGTGTGAGAAGTTCCACCTAGTGAGATAATTTGTGGTGATTGCCCCTTGCCAAATGAAAAAGAAGGGGGAAACCTATGCTGTCTGGGCCAAAAGGGAGTCACCAATGAGATTTTAGGAGAGTTTTGCTTAGTCTTGTGCAGCACGTTTGGCAGTAGAGGAAAGGGAGAAAAGGCCTACAGAAACATTCCCTTCCAAAGAAAGGAAAGGACATCCATTTTTCAAGTCAGTGGGCTTTGTATTCTCCAACAGAATAGAGGAAGATGTCTGATCAGAGGGAAGGCAAAAAGATCTACCTAAGGAATACCCCACTGATGGACTGTGTCCATAAACACATTTCTGTGAAGCATTCTTTCGTGAGCCTGTGTCCCAGACCTGCATAGAGCGTCTGCCACTAGGTTGTACTCTGAAGTAAAATAAACCACCTGAAGAATCACTTGATAACTGGTAAAACAGATCCCAGGCTTGAAGAACTAGTCTGTATAGGAGATAGGACCCCATACTCCCTGCTTGTTGTTATGCTACATCACAGAGGTATTGTCCGTAAAGATTTTCAGGAGCCTAGGGAGAAAAAGGGAATGAAAGGCCTGAAGAGCCAGAAGCAGAGCCCTCTTCCCTCTTTTGTTGATATGGTCTGACATCTGTTGAGAAGATCAGAGACCCTAGACTTTCAGAGGGCCACACAAAGTACCCCACCCCGGATATGAGGTCTAGGTGAATTGTTCTTGGGAAAGAACTGGAGCCTGAAAGGGAAGTCCTGAATTGGGAGAAATTTGCCAAGTCTACCACTGGAGCTCAAGTGTGAGACAATGAAGCAAAGGAGCAGGAAACTCCAGGGAATGGCAATGTTGAAGCCACGCTGATTTTTGAGATAGCAACTCAGCAACTGAATGTGCCAAACAATAGAATACAAGATGAAGGATCAGATGAGAAGGCAAGAAATGTAGAAAATGCATAACTTGATTAACAAGCATAGAAAACTCTTGGAACAACCTCTTGTTGATCAGGATCTAATGCAGGAATGGTTAAGGAGAGGTGATTTTAAACCAAAAGACGAAAGGTTAATATTGGCGGCCCAAGATAGTGTACTTGTGTACACGTTGGCTTACAAAGTCCATTAAGCATGTGGGAGAAATGGACAAATGTAGGTTTTGTAAAACAGAATTGGAAACAGTTGTACATCTTGTTGCTAGTTGCGATATATTAATGGCAGAAGGACTGTATACTGAAAGGCATAATAATGTGGCAAGACTGTTGCTTTGCAGATTGCGCAAAAGTTATAATATTGAAGTAACTGAAAAGCACTGGAAACATGAGCCACAAAGCATCATAGAAAATGATGAAGTTTATATCACGTAGGAGGCTGTTGGTCCAGATGACATACCTGTGGAAGCATGGAGGTGTTTAGGTGAAATGGCAGGGGAGTTTTTAACTAGATTGTTTAATGAAATCTTGGAAAGTGAGAGAATGCCTGAGGAATGGAGAAAAAGTGTTTTGGTACCAATTTTTAAGAATAAGTGTAATGTGCAGAGCTGTAGTATCTACAGAGTGATTTAATTGATCCGTCACAGTATGAAGTTATGGGAAAGAGTAGTGGAAGCTAGGTTAAGAAGGGAGGTGATGATTAGTGATCAGCAGTATGGTTCAATGCCAGGAAAGAGCACTACAGATGCGGTGTTTGCTCTGAGAGTGTTGATGGAGAAGTACAGAGAAGGTCAGAAGGAGTTGCATTGTGTCTTTGTGAACTTAGAGAAGCATATGACAGGGTGCCTAGAGAGGAGTTGTGGTATTGTATGAGGAAGATGGGAGTGTCAGAGAAGTATGTAAAAGTGGTACAGGATATGTACAAGGGTAGTGTGACAGCGGTGAGGTCTGCGGTGGGAGTGAAGGATGCGTTTAAGGTGGAGGTGGGATTACATCAAGGATCAGCTCGGAGCCCTTTCTTATTTGCAGTGGTGATGGGCAGGTTGACAGACGCGATCACACAGGTGTCCCCGTGGACTATGATGTGTGCAGATGACATTGTGATCTGTAGTGAGAGTAGGGAGCAGGTGGAGGAGACCCTGGCGAGATGGAGATATGCTCTAGAGAGAAGAGGAATGAAGTTCAGCAGGACTAAGACAGAATGTATGTGTGTGAATGAGAGGGAGGATAGAGAATATATGTGTGTGAATGAGAGGGAGGATAGAGGAATGGTGAGTATGCAGGGAGTAGAGGTGAAGGTGGATGAGTTTAAATACTTGGGATCAACAGTTCAGAGTAATGGTGCGTGTGGTAGAGAGGTGAAGAAGAGTGTACAGGCAAGATGGAGTGGGTGGAGAAGAGTGTCAGCAGTGATTTGTGACAGATGAGTACCAGTAAGAGTGAAAGGGGAGGTCTGCAAGAGGGTAATGAGACCAGCTATGTTATATGGGTTTGAGACACTGGCATTGACAAAAAGGCAGGAGTCCGAGCTGAACGTGGCAGAGTTAAACATGCTCAGATTTGCACTGGGTGTGACGAAGGTGGACAGGATTAGGAATAAGTATATTAGAGGGTCAGCCCAGGTTGGAAGGTTTGGAGACAAAGCCAGAGAAACAGGATTACATTGGTTTGGACATGTGCTGAGGAGGGATGCAGAGTATGTTGGGAAAAAGATGCTAAGGATGAAGCTGCCAGGTGACAGGAAAAGAGGAAGGCCTAAGATAAGGTTTATGGATGTGGTGATGGAGGACATGCAGGTAGTTGGTGTGACAGAGCAAGATGCCAGAGGACAGGCAGAAATGGAAACAGATGATCCGCTGTGGCGACCCCTAACGGGAGCAGCCGAAAGAAGATCATCCATTACCAAAACTTCAAAAAACAGATGCAAGAAAACCAGCTGTAGTAGTCCATGAAAAGGAGGCAAAAGTGGCATTGATTATTGAAATTGCTAAACCCAGTGACTATAGTGTCTTATGTACAGAGAGAGAGAGAGAGAGAGAGAGAGAGAGACAAAATATCAGGATTTGCAGGTAGAAATGAAGGCAATGTGGAAAAAGATACCCAGACAGTTCCAGTAGTAGTGGGAGCAATGGGTCTTATAAAAAAAGAATTTACAACCGTACTTAAATGTTACCAATACATGTAACTCCACACAAATTGCAGAAGTAGTCATTACTGGGCACATTTCAGTTGCTGCAAAGAGCACTTCTGGCTAACATTAAAAGACTGAAACAATACTAACTTCATGAACTTTAATCATACTTTGACGTAGGAATGGGGTCCATTCCCATCATGGCATTAGAAACCCAAAAAACTTGAAGAAATTAAAAAAGAGCCTGGTGAGAAGAAGCATGTGGATGGCAGAGGCTGTAAACCCCAGAACCTTAAGAAATTCCATGGCCTTGACAGAGGACTGAGGAAGAAGAAACTGGAAAAAGGTTGTCTGAGACAAAATCTTGATAGCAGGAAGAGAAGCCAACATGGGAATGGTCTGAATCCTGCAACTGAGAAAAATATGATCTTGGGGGGGGGGGGGGGTCTAAGGACCGACTTTTTGAGATTGATGGTGAAGGCCAGACTTTGTAAACGAAGCTTGGCAAAGTGGAGGTATTCCAGAAAACTTCTGGAAGAAAGAGCCTGAATGAACAAGTCCCCTAGATAAGGGAATATCTGTACCCCTGAAATCCTGCAAAAACCATGACAGGAGCAAGGCATTTGGTGAATACCCTTAGGGCAGTTGAAAAGCCAAAAAGCAGAGAATTGAAAATGAGAGAAGGAAATGGAGAAAAGCATACATTTTTTCTGAATAGATAGACATCCTTGAAATCTAGAGAAACTAAGAAGACATGTGGAAGAAGAGGAAACAAGGTCTGGAGAAACAGCATCCTGAATGAAAGGACACTGAGGAATGTGATGAGCAGAGAAAGGTCCAGAATTGGTCTTCAAGTCCCCTCCTTCCTGAGAACCAAAAACATCCTGTAGTAGAAACCCGTTCCTCCTTTGTTCTTGGGTGGGTAGCACAGGCTGAATGGTGCCTTGATCCATAAGGGACTGCATAATCTGTAGGAAATGGGAAAAACTGTCTGAAGAGCTTGTGAAATGCCTGGAAAGAGGAAGGAGACTTCCAT
This sequence comes from Protopterus annectens, assembly GCF_019279795.1. Taxonomy (NCBI): domain Eukaryota; kingdom Metazoa; phylum Chordata; order Ceratodontiformes; family Protopteridae; genus Protopterus; species Protopterus annectens. Next base: position 1,316,762,986 of record NC_056732.1, read on the forward strand.
ACCATAAAATACCCCTGATGAATGATAACACTCAAGAATCTGAGGTGATCTGTTCTCAGTTTGGGAGGGACAGAGAAAGGTGGAAGGACAAGGGAACCTGACAGTGGGGGAGAGGAGGCAACATGTCAGATAGAGACAGGTTTGTTCTGAAAGAAGGCTTCCTAGATGTAGGAGTCTCAGCAAAAATAAAGTCCAGAAAGTGGTAGGTAGTTAAGGTCTGTAGCCCAATGAAAACAAATGGCAGGAAGAAAATGATCCACAGACCAATAGGCTATAGACAAATATAATTTAATATACCGAACAAAGATGCTAGCGCTTTCGGGTACAAAACCCTTCTTTAGACATATAAGACACAACAACTCACTTAATATTTAAATAGACACACACCAATCACATTCTAAAACCAGTAAGCGAGTTAAGAATTACGCTTGCCCTAAAATTATATTGCTTCCCTGTTAAGGGATGTACAAATTCATACATCCCTTAACAGGGAAGCAATATAATTTTAGGGCTGTGGTCATCTGCTTGTCCAAGAATATGGTCTATTTAGCGACCTGCACTTGCTGCCCCTCGTTTCACATGGGGAAGACAAACTGCAGGTTGAAGGATGGGATTTTGAGGCACATGTCAGCTGTTAGACTTAAAGACAAGCGTAATGCACTTTCTGTGCACGTAGAGAAATATCCAGGACATAGTTTTTTATTTCAGGCCCTACAACACATCAATGTAGACAGTAGGAAGAGTGATGTTTCCAACTACACAGAATACTGTGAAACAAGGTGGATTATTGAATTGGGGGCTAATAGGCACCCAGGACTTAATGGCGTGGTGCCTTTAAGACTGATTCTGAATAGGCGTAGACCTTACATCCAAAAAGACTAATTCTTAACTGACTTTTATTGGTCTTAGAATGTTATTGGTGTGTGTCTATTTAAATATCAAGTGAGTTGTTGTGTATTATATGTCTGAAGAAGGGTTTTGTACCTGAAAGCACTAGCATCTTTGTTCGGTATATTAAATTATATTTGCCTATAGCCTATTGGTCTGTGGATCATTTTCTTCCTGCCAGATGTAGGAGTCTGTGTAGACTTAGCAGGAAGAATATGCCTAGCCCTCTTCCTACCTTTGCAAGACTGATGAGTCTGCATGCTGACAAAGGTGGATTTAGAAGGGTAATTCCTTTAAATTTAACTATAAGGGAAACAAAAATATGCTTAAGTTCCTGCATGGCCTTACCCTTGTCCTGGAGGGACTTGAACAGGTTGACTCCAGGTGTTCCAAAAATATTTTTATTATCCAGAGGAGCATCCAAAAGTCTGGCTTTAATATCATCAGGCAAAGCCTAAAGGTGAAGCCAAGAATAATGTCTCCTCACAGAATCAAAGGCAGCAGCTCTGGCAGAGGCATCACTATCATAACTGCATTTTATGGAGTGACGAGCAACCTGGAAGGTGATCCCAAGCAAGGAAAGAGTTGAAACTTTCCCTTCAGAATCAGCAAGATCAGACACAGCCTTAGGCACCTTAGAAAGGAGAGCTAAGACGTACCCGGTTGTATGAGTTTGATAATTAATAGCACTAAATGACAAGGTGGCAGCAGTATAGACCTTTTTACCCAATCTTTCCATGAAGGAATGAGCTTAAAGGAGGTCAAAAGCTCAGAAGGCTTTTCAGTCTAGACTGAAACCACAAAAGGGTTAGCAGAAGGATACTTGAACAAAAACGTGTAATTCTCTGGCATATTATAGATCCCATCAGGATTCCTAGGGCTGGGGGCTGAGGATCTGGAGCTATGGATTAGCAGAAAAGGTGTCCAAAAGCCATACCAAAACAGGAGGAACTGCAGACTGCTTAGGTGACTCCATTTGTAAAAGCTCATAGTACTGTTTTTGGATGTCAGAGACCTGGGAGCAATCCCATTTAAAGTAGTCTATCATACATGCAGCAGGATCCTCAAAGGATAATTCTTCCAAGGGGGAATCCGAGCTCAGAGAATCTGCTTCCTCTGAGCCATAGTCTAGAGGAGAATGGATTTGAGAATAGTAAGCAAGGAATTCCTCCCCAGAATCTAAGCCCTCATCTGCAGAAGCCGGTTCCTTTGCACTCTTAAAAGGAGTGTAAGACTAGGGAGGAGCAGAGACTGAAACCCCCTGAGGAGGCTTCAAGGCATTTAGCAAGCCTTGGGTAAAATCCTGCCATTCACAGTGGGGATCTTTAGCAATAGGAGTAATATGCTTTGACTTTTGTTTTTCATAAGAGGGATGTCTGCCATAATGAACCTAGACTGTTTTTTCCCTTGGTGAGTTTCAGTAAGCATACCAGGAATCTCCTCCCAGGCTAAGATATGAGGAATCCCTCTGCCCCTCGGAAGTAATCAGCCATGGTTCCCCCTCAACATCTGGGACAAATGTTTGAAAAACCTCTGAGGACATACTCTGATCCACGCTGGCCTCTGAACAAGTTCATGGCAGAGGAATCCAACGCAAGCACAGGACGAATCCAGTGAAAACACAGGGCACTCTAGGGCTTTCACTTGCTTCCAGAGGGATGTGCCTGGTGGAGGCTGAAAATTAGTAGGATCAGGCCTAGATCTCACCTTCTTAGAAGACTGGGAAGTCTGCCATAGTACCCAGTCATCAACCATAGGACCCAGAGCCAACAACTTCAGACTTTGGTTCTCTAGTTATATGGAGAGAGAAGGTAAGCTACTATGGTAGGTCTTGGGGACAAACTCTTAACAGAGTACTGCTTATGATTGTGGGAAGCAGCTATGAAAAAATACACTGTTCATTATGTGGAATCTGCCTCCCACACTGACATTTTCCCTTCTTGGATGACACAAGCACAAGTAAGCAAAAAAAAAAAAAGAAAAACTAGAGAAGAAACTTCAATGGAGAACTTATTTGAAAACTGCTTGATAACCAGCACAGCAAAAGGCTGTTCAGACTGACTTTTGATAATGGTATTTGGACTGGTGGCAAAGAAGTTCTTAGTATTTGCATCCGTATGTCATCTTTATGCCCTACCCCTTATGTGGGGGAGCATATGTGTGCCACACGGCAGCTATAAGATCTAAAGGCTTTGGTATACTGGCTGAACATTGGGCTGTCCTTGTCAGGAGATCCCTTCACTGAGGTATACTGCAACAGTGATACAGACTGATATATACATCATGGTGTTTAAAGGAAATGAGTAAAATTAGTAAATTTACTAAAACATTTATTTGTAGGTAGCACAAGGAAATGGTTCAAAAGTAAGACAAAGCTGTGTAGTGAAAAAACTTTTTTTTTCAATGCAGTGACAGTGAGGTATGTACTATATCGTAGTGTAAAACTGGATCTGAAGTTGTTTTTCATTTGTTCTCAACCTGAGGGACACTGATCTGACATGGATCAGATGGAATGTTATGGTAAGTACATAACTTATTTTTCACTGTTTTGTGTTTAAACAATATCACAATTTCTAATTCCAGTTTGGGTTTTATTGGGCTTTACATAGATGTAGCAGATATTTAAATGCATGATTTGTTTGAATTGAAATGAGTAGTGATGTTCTTCATCTCACATTGCTGCAGTCCTAACACTTGGGTAGTCCGCTGTCCCTCGGTCGGCCCGAATATCAGAGTATAAGGCTGACGTCGGTCAAGGCGCATTTGACTGACATCAGAACGTCAGGGTACAAATGCGCATGACCGACGTCATATCCTCAGTCTTTTTTGCCGCATGGTCCGATGCAGAAGCAGTGTTGCAAGTGCCGTTCGGCGTTCTGAAATATTTCGAATTCGGAGTTTCAGACCGAAGTCAGAGTTGGTTAAGTACCCCGTTGGGGAATATTTTGTTTTTTTCTTGCCTCAGTGGTTTACCGGATGTCAGAAAAAGTGAATAACTGTATTTCTTGTGGGATACAGATCTATCCTTATTTGGACGACTGCCTGATTCTGGCTCAAGGAAGGGAAGAGCTTCTTCATCATTTGGAATATGTGATAGCAGTGCTAAGATGCCTGGGGTATTCTGTGAACGAAATAAAGTCCAGTCTAGTACCCTCTCAGGACATGTGCTTTCTGGGTGTGAGACTGAATACAGCATCCCAGATGGCCTTTTTAACCCCGGACAAACAAAAGAGTCTATCCCTTTACTTCCATCAGCTATCTCATCAGTCCGGGCTGACTGCAAGGACAGTCCTTCAAGCCTTAGGGTTCATGGCATCTTGTATTCTGGTGCTTCCCAGTGCCAAACTGCATATGAGGAAGCTACAATGGTATCTCAAAAATGTATGGACACAGCACTGCCAGGATCTGGACACTGTCATTCAAATAATACCTTGCATTCAAAAGGAATTTTTGTGGTGGGCTCAGGAATGTCACCTAAACAAGGGACTCTCTGTGACCCGGCCAGAGGCGAGTCAGATTTTAACGACAGATGCCTCAGACATAGCTTGGGGAGCTCATCTAAATGGAAAGTGGATACAAGACAAGTGGCCTGCCAGACTACAACATCTACATATCAACATGAAGGAGATGTTTGCAGTCCAGTTTGCATTAATAGCTTTCAAGGATTTACTTCTTCCAGGGCAGGTGTTGATTCTAACAGACAACACAACTGTCATGTGGTACATCAACAAGCAAGGGGAACACATTCTTATCCTCTATGCAGGCAAGCAATGATTTTGTGGGAGACTGCTCTCAGTTTACAACTAAGTCTTCAGGCAAGGTTTCTGCCGGGAGCACAGAACTCCTTAGCAGATGTGTTAAGCAGACAAATCATGGATCCCCACGAGTGGAAACTGGATCTTCATGTATTTCAGAAATTGACAGTGTCCTGGGGTACTCCAGACATAGATCTGTTCGCTTCTCCACTAAACCACCAGCTGCCAAAGTTTTGCACAAAGCGGTTTCATCCCACAGCTTGGAAAGTGGATGCTCTTTCTTTCAGTTGGAAAAATCTTCATGTGTATGCCTTTCCACCTCTGCCTCTCCTCTCAAAGGTACTTCTGAAGGTCAGACAGGACAAGCCAAGGATGATTTTGATAGCTCCAGATTGGCCTCGACAGCACTGGTACCCACTACTGAGAAGTCTAGTACGGAAGCCTCCATGGCCTTTGCCTTTGATTCCACATCTAATGTCAAACTTCACTCTCTTCACCTAACAGCATGGCATATTCTGTTTTAAACCATAGAGGGTCTCAACTTCCACAACAAGTTTTGAATGTGATTTTGGAAGCTAGAAGGCCTAGTACAAGGAAAGTGTACGCAGATAAATGGAAGAGATTTTTATTTTGGAGTGCAGCTAAGGATTTGGATGTTTCTGAGCCTGATTTAAGTGTGGCTCTTCAATATCTTACTGAGTTATTGGACAAAGGTTTGTCCTTCTCTTCTATTAAGATTCATGCTGCAGCAATTTCAGCTCACTACGATTGTGACCCACCATTGTTTTCTCATCCTTTATTCAAGCAATTTCTTAGAGGGGCAAAGAATATAAGACCCCCACGAAGGGCTCCTACTCCTGCTTGGGATCTCAATTTTGTGTTGGAGAAACTCACTCTACAACCTTTTGAGCCTGCAGCTACTGCTGAGTTGAAATATTTGTCATGGAAGACTGCTTTTTTTGTTGGCCATTACCTCTGCAAGAAGGGTTTCTGAATTGCAGGCCCTTATGGCAGTTGAGCCTTTCTTAATTTTCCACAAGGATAGGGTATCTTTACGTACTAATCCTTCCTTTATGCCTAAAGTGGTTTCTAGTGTGGCTTTAAACCAAACTATTCATTTGCCTACTTTTTATGCAAATCCCCAAACTAAAGGGGAAAAGATTTTGCACACTTTAGATGTACACAGGCAGTTGCGATATTATTTGGACAGAACTAAAGGGTTCAGACAATCTCAGCAGTTATTAGTTTCTTTTGCTTTGTGCTCTCAGGGCAAGCCCGTGTCGAAACAAACTATTTCTAAGTGGATTGGATTTTGCATTGCCTTCTGTTATTCCCATCATGGCAAAGAGATTCCAGCTGGGATTAGACCTCATTCCACTAGGGCTACTGCCACTTCAACAGCTTTTTTGAGGGGGGTGGCTACTAAGGATATTTTGGAGGCAGCCACTTGGAGTTCAGTGCATACCTTCTCTAGGCATTACCACCTTCCACTGTACTCTAAATCCAGGGCTGGTTTTGCCACTGCTGTGTTGCAGGGCATTTTGGCAGCTCCTGCTTCATTATAGTTTAGCCATCCTCCCTTACCTCTGCTTTGGGATTCTACCCAAGTGTTAGGACTGCAGCAATGTGAGATGAAGAACATAGTACAGTTTTGTACCTACCATAAATGTAGATGTTCGAAGATCCACATTGCTGCAGTCCAATTTACCCTCCCTCCTTCCCCTCTGTTGTTTGAGGTGGTTGTGTGGGTTGGGTTATCCATCTGAGGTATATTGCATTTTGTATATATTGTATATATTATACATATTTTTGGTGTTAGGCTAGTTGGTTGTTTAGTTATTGTCTATGGGTTTTGACCTTTCTTTTTAGGGTCTTCTGACATCTGGGGCAAGAAAAGACTGAGGATATGACGTCGGTCATGCGCATTTGTACCCTGACTTTCTGATGTCAGTCAAATGCGCCTTGACCGACGTCAGCCTTATACTCTGATATTCGGGCCGACCGAGGGACAGCGGACTACCCAAGTGTTAGGACTGCAGCAATGTGGATCTTCGAACATCTACATTTATGGTAGGTACAAAACTGTACTTTTCTTGACCAAGAGTGCTGTGAGGTTGTTTTGCATAAAGGTTGGGATGCACAGTGTCCAAGGCTTTCATGACAATTTCTGCTTCTCCCTGCTCTTCTTTTAATAGTCATTTCTGTAAACTGTATAGCCTGGAATGTTGAATTCAGTCTTGTATGCTTGGCTTTAGCCATAATTCATAAGTGGTTTCCCTGTGAGTAACCATGCTTGAGACTCGAGAATTATGTTACGTGTGCTTTTGAGTTTAAAATGAATTGTCTTGAGATGCTTTTTACCAGCTCACAGTAGATGGCTGATGGTTAGTGGATCTACAAACAACTTGGCCATGGACTGTCCTCCGTCACCTGAGTACTTTGACTTTTTAGTAGATACTTCAGCACATACCTGAAGAGCTAATGACTTTATTGCCATTTTATGTGAGAGTAAGTAAATGATAGATTTGAAATGACCTTCTGATACTGGAGTAATAGCATGCCCATATTTACATGGGTAATAATATCTTTGTATCGGTAGTCATTATGAGATGAAGAAGTCTGTTTATATTAGGAGGTGTGCTCTGATGTTGAAATTTGAACAGTAAGCCTTTCAGTATGCATTTGTTGTTGTAGTATACGGCACAGTTAAATATAATAAACCCACAGTAAAGAAAGTAAAATATCTAACCAACTTTACAAATACTTCTACAATCAAACTAAGCAATCCCTCCTTAAAAGATGGTGACATCCACCCTAACCCTGGCCCTACTAATCCTGCTACCCTAATAACCCACCCTAAACTACCAAACTCTTTCCTAATAGGACACCTAAATATCCGCAGTATTAAAAACAAAGTAGCCCATCTCCACGCCCTTCTAGATATTCACGGCTTTGACATCTTCTGGCTGACAGAAACTTGGTTAAAACCAGACACCAAAGACAATGAAGTAATTCCTCAAGGATATAATATATTAAGACAAGACCGAATAAAATGCAAGGGTGGGGGAGTAGCAGTCCTATTCAAAGATGGACTTCAAATCTCCACTTTACCATACAACCCATCTCAGCATAGTAAGGCAGAGGTCCTTATTACCAGATTTCAAATTAACCAAAACAAATTGTTATATATCATTTGTATCTACCTACCACCTGGTAATAATATCAATACTATAGAGGATATTCTAAGCTGGATGTCCTCAACCTACCCTCAAGAAACAATAATACTTGGTGATTTTAATACTGACTGGAAAGCTATTAACACTGCTAATCCTACCTCCCATATCAACCTTCACGGCTTTAGTCAAACTATCACTTCCACAACTAGAATCAATAAACCAAATAAGAAAGAGAGCACCTTAGACTGGATACTTATAAATAAACAGAATCAAGCTTACAACATAGGAACTCTGCCAGGCGATGTAGCGATCATTCATTGACCTACATTCTATGGCAAAAAATGATATCTCTAACCCCCAACATGTAGGATTGCACGTTCCAACAAAACTTTAACCCAGTACTTTTCCAAGATGAACTTAGAGCCTGTGACTGGAACCCTTTAAAAACACTACCACTTGAAGAAGCTGTTAAATACCTAAACTTTAAATTCTTATCGATCCTAGATAAGCATGCACCCAAACGGTCCATTAGAATGAAGTCCAAGCCTGCCCCCTGGCTTTCTAAAGAAACCAGACAAAAAATGTTACTTAGGAACAAGGCTTGGGCTAAATGGAGAGCTAACAAAACTATCTCAAATGAACAAACATTTAAGCATTTAAGAAATATTACTAAAAGGCAATACTTACAGACAAAAGAACTACTACTATAAGTTACAGCAAAATCACCAAAACAATCCCCAAATGTTCTGGTCTAGTTTAAATAAACTCCTAAACCCAGGCCACTCACGTACACCTACCCCATTCCAGGCCGAACAAAACACCCCCCACCAAACTGCCAATACCTTCAATACCTTCTTCACAGAAGACCATACAATCACTAGCCAGTCAACTAGTCCCTGACAACTCAAGCTTCTCTTCCACCATACCTGGCACTCTTCCAACATTCCATCTGAAACCCACCTCAACCACTCTCATCTATAAATACATCCAAAAACTTAAACCTTGTACTCCTTCTGCTGACCAGCTACCATCAGAATACCTGCAAAAAGCAGCCAAAGTAATTTCTTATCCCATTTCCATCCTCATAAATAGAACCATTAAAGAAGGAATAGTTCCAGACATCTGGAAAATCTCCCATATTATCCCCCTACACAAAGGGGGTACCTCTAATGACTATTCCAACTACTGCCCAATAGCTCTGTTATCACCCCTAGCAAAGATTATGGAAAAATGCATTCACCAACAACTTTTAAACCATTTATCTCAACACAACATCATAGCAAACTGTCAGCATGGCTTTAGGCCATCCCATAGCACCACAACTGACCTATTATCCTTTACAGATGCCATTAATAGAAATCGTAATAACAACAACCTCTCTTCTGCACTCTTTATTGACCTGTCAAAAGCATTTGACATGGTAAACCATACCCTTCTTATCAACATTCTTGAATCCCTTTCCCTTGACTGCCTGGCAATTCAATGGTTCAAGTCTTATCTTACCAATAGGCAACAGGCAGTTCTTTGGGAAAATAATATATCATCCCTTCTACCTGTCACACTCGGTGTCCCTCAGGGCTCTATTCTAGGTCCACTTCTTTTCTCACTGTTTATCAACGACCTCCATGTAGCCATTCCACAAGCCACCTGCATTTAGTATGCAGATGATTCTACACTAATATGCTCAGCAAACTCCCCAAATGATCTACATTCTCTTACTCAGAATGTTTTCAACATAGTTGAAACATGGTTCATTAAACGTTGCCTCCTGCTCAGTGCCAAAAAACTAAACTCCTTCTCTTCACACCCACCAGCAAATCCTCCCCCATAGAATTCTCTGTCATCTCCAATAATGGCACAAGTATATTTCCCGATTCTACCACTAAATTGCTAGGAATTACTATTGACAATAACCTTACATTTGACAGCCACATAAATAACACCATCAAAACTGTCAATAGAAAAATAGGCTCCTTATATAGAATTAAACCTTTCCTAACACCAATAGCCAGAACTTAGACTGCACACTCCCATTTAATTTCAACTCTTCTGTATGCCTCACCAATATATACTAATCTAAAGAAAAATAATCTCATCAAACTAGCTAATTCCTATAATAACATTGCCAGATTTGCCTCCGGAAATCCTTTTAGAACTCACCATTGTCTGAATCTAACGCAGCTAGGCTGGCTTGAATTTCAAAACCAATTGAAACTCTCCCGACTCACCATTGCCCACAAGATATTTTATAAACCTAACAGCACCCCTATACTTTCCAATCTCATAATCCCATACAAAAATCTAAATTCTCTTCGCTCTTCCAGCAAACTTCTTGCTAGCATAAGCAAGTCTTACAACATGGCTGGAGTTTCACTGTTTTCCAACTCTGTGGGGAAAAAACTGGAACTTACTACCTAATGACCTAACTTTAATTTCTTCACTGCCTCTCTTTAAACAAAACCTCAAAAGACACCTCAAATCAAACTGGCTATGCCCCTGTAGCAACCCTGATTAACCTTCTCCTTCACTACAAATATTTCTTCTCTTGAACCTCTACCTATTTCACATTCTTTGCGGTAGGACTGTAACTGGTTTACAGAATTCAACATACTGATGTAATCTATCCTGCTTAATGCTCTGAAAATCTCTATCCTGTTAATATGCTGATAGTCTACATGTATCTCACTGCATATTGAATTATCCTATACATATTGTCACCTCTACTTATTGTAAATGCCTACATTACTCTAGTAATACTGCTGTAATTTATTGTATTCTAATTACTTCCTGCTTTTTGAATAATATTCTATTGAAATCCATTAATTTATTATGTATTAATATTGATTTTTAATTTTTAACTGTTTTTAATTTTTTAAATGTTTTTTTTTTACATTTCAAATGTTTTTTAATTTTTTTAATTTTTTAATTTTTAAATGTTTTTAAATGTTTAAATTTTTTAATTTTTAAATGTTTTTAAATTGTTTAAATTTTTATTTTTGTTTCACTGGAGCTTTTCTCCCCGGGCCTCTACTGAAAATGGAAATATATCCAGTTAGACTAGCCCGGTTAACAAATGTAAAATAAATAAATAAAAAATAAACAGTGCTGAGCTTTGTGAAAGGAAACAAGTGGTCATGTCCTGTGTTAGACATTATATATAATAAGGAACATGGGATAAATTACTATCTATATTAAGGGGAAAAAAGTTTGGTTTTCAGCTAGATTAGATGTATTTTAAGGAAAATTTAGATCATCCACTAGAGATGGATATGTTCTATGTTGTAGTAATTAGGTAGGTTAAAGTGTAACTTCAGTTATTTTTTTCTTAGTTAACGAGTTTATCTAAGTCCAGGTGTAAATTTGACCATCCAGGTGATGGGTAGAAATAGGGATGGAAAAAGATGGTCCTGGCTACATTACTGCAGTAAGTTCCTCAGAATGAATCAGTCACTCAAATGTACGAGTTTTTGGTATGTTGAGAGGCAAACAGTAGCGCAAGTATACACTAGATAGTTAGGATTTGTTCTTTTATCAAGCTGATAGCCTTTGAGTTTTAGGCATCACATGCTCTTCCAGGCAGATAGACCATCGCTTTTAACAAGTTGTAAAGAAAAAAGTTGTCTACATGAAGAAATGCATTAATGCTTTAGTACTGAGTGTGGTGGTAAAATTTAAAGGTGTAAGGGATGCAGATTTTCCGTGCTTCATGTGCAGATCATATTTTATAAAGTTTTTATGAATGTATTCAAAAATAACCCTTATGTGGTGGCATTTCTCATTCTTATCCTAGAAGTGATACATGGCCATTTTTGCTACAAAATGCCATTTTCTGATTTAACTCATTTAGGCTTGGATTTGATATTCTCAGGAATAAGTATTTAGCACTACCTTCAAGGATTTTGATGACTGTAGTATTTGAAGACCTTAAGAGGTACATGTGTGTGTGTGATGGACATGATGGACAAGTGATATGTCTGTTTCATGTAGCTTTGTTTATTTCCTTAACTTATCTTTTTCTAGATTGTTCCATGCAGCTAAGTATGTGTTACATTAAAACAAAATTCTTCACAATGTATGTCATCTTTATGTCCTACTCCTTATGTGGGAAACCTGTGTGACGTATGGCATGTGCTTTCCTTAAATTTTCTTTTCTGTTTGCAGATTTGCCAGGAGTACATTAACATTTTGTTGCTCATGTAGTTACAGAATTTTTTATTATTAATCCATGTAAATTATCCAGTGAGACAGAGGTTTCATGTTAGCAGCATGTGGAATAGTATTGCATAACGCGTTTTTTAGAATACTGTGATTAGATCTGTGCCAGTGATTCCAGATATTGCTTGAGGTTTTTATCATCAGGTTCTAGTGTTATTATTAGTAGATGGAGGTTGTACAAATCCACATCCAGCAATAACAGAAAATAAACTTGGTTTATAGTTCCTAATTTTTCCTCTGCACTACCGCTCATTACATTCCTGTTTCTTATACCTTCCTGATATTAAATTAAATATGTTGCCATGATAATTGTAAGATGTAAAGGCAGCTTACATCTTGTTGTCCTCGTACCTCTCTTATTTAAAGATCCAACATTGGGCACCCTTCTTGTTCTTAGTGAGTCAGTCGATGAGTTTATCGTCTCTTCAGTTCCACTGTGGGTTTGTTTCTGGAAGCTCCTTCACTCTAGTATATGAAAGGTGTGTGTCGGTGCATGCAGTAATGTCATATGCCATATTAAACAACACATCTAGGCCTTGAGGTTGCAATGTCCTTTCTGTCGCTTACACAGTTCAGACATAAATCCTGGCCCAGTTTGGTGAAAAGTTCCCATGTTCATTATGTGAAATCAAATTTCTAAGTGTCCATGTTATCACAAAATAATGAACTAAGACTTAGTTGCATTTTCTCTTCTGCTTATGAGAACAGTATAATGTGAAACATTTCCTTAAACCCCAATGATTCAACTGAGTCGCCCATAGGAGTTACAAGGAGAAATTCTTGTCATGTCTCACTACCGACTTTGATCTCTGTGCTTTCTGTTACCAAGTCAAATGTTCAGATTTAGGATGAAATGGTTAGCTATTAAAAAAGGGAGCATCTCCTTTCCACTAAATTGCAAGTGTCCTCAGATTTTCTTATGGTATGTTGGTGAGGATTTTTAAAAGACTGTGGCGAGTGCTTGTTTTAGAAACTTTCTCTGTGCTTTCTGTGATTTGGTCAGTTGTTTGTTTTGGATGAAAATAATGAAAAAAGGCCTGGCTGCTGTACGTAACCCGTTTTGTTTATCTCCTTTTACCTGTCTTGCAAGTGACCTTCGAGATTGTTATAGTATATTGGTGGGGATTTTTAAAAAAATATATGGTGAACACTTCCTTTAGAAGCTTCAGATGCTGCATAGCTAAAGTGCTATTTCACATTTTTATAGTTATATGAATAAAGGAGGTTTTTCTTTCCAGAGAACTGCCTGTGGCGACTTTCATTTACATAGCCTAAAGTGACCCAGACTCTGCTTCTTCAACCCTTCAGGAATGCAGACTCTGTAAGCATCTAGCTGAAGGTATCAAGTCCCTGACAAGACATCTTTAATCCAGATGCATGACTTCTTGGTCCTGCACAAAAAAACACAACATTTTGCCATTTTATGTCCAGACAGAGAGTCTGTAACCCTGAATACAGGTGGTAGAATGATTTACTAGTTAGCTTGATTGAGGCATGCAGATCTCAACTGTTCTATCTATCCAAATTCTAGATGTTCATATGGATCACTGCTGCAGTAGCCTTTGCTATATGGGTTATATCCTGCTAAGGATATAACAGCCAGCCACCTTCCAAAGCTTCAGGGCACCTGCCATGCACCCAAGCAATTGGTTAGCTTCAGCTGAGCTAAAAAAAAAAAAAGTTATGTTTGCGTGCAAAGCTTTTCTGAGTTTTCCTGTTGCTGAAGAGAGTTCTGCAGTACTGGCTTTTGGGATTGACAGTTGGCTAAAACTCTTCCATTGCTGGGCAAGTTAAGTTCTTTCAGGAAGAGAAAAAACTTTGACTTCATGTTTTATAAACAGAAAACTTGTTTATTTCTGTAAAGCTTAATTATTTTATCTAGGAAAATGTGCTTTTAATGAGTGCTTTGCTTTTCCGATAAAAAGCTGTTAAACTAGTTGTATACTCATTTTTCTGTGGTAAAAGATAGTTTTACTTTTAAGAACTGTGATAAGTGTTTAAAGTGCTTGTTATAGTGTTTTAATTACAATTTACCTGTTTTACTGAATGTTGCTGTCAGGCTTCCCCAGGAATAAGGAATCTTTTTCATCTTCAACATGGAGCAACCTATAGATTCTTCGGTTCTTCCTTTTTCCATCCAAAAAAAAAAAAAGTTATACAGCATTTGCCTCCACAGCAGACTGCTAAACTGCCATAGCCATAGGTGGGCAACTCTGCTGTCACCAAAATGGTTCCTCACACAACCCATTTTTTCCATGGCTTCTGCTGAGAGTTAGACACATACTCTGCATTTATTGGAGTGCCCTTGGTGGGCAAGAGAAGGGAGACTCTTGTTAGTCCTGGAAGAAGTTGCAGAGAATGCCACTTTGTCTAGCCAAAAAGCTGTGTCCCCATTTGGGAGTTTTTTTTTTCTGGGTAAAAATTGGTCTGTTTCGTCAGACTTTCTTGTCAGAGAGAAACAGAAACTTAAATCATATGTATTCTCCTGTCTCAGGGAGAATGCGAACACAGCTGATCATTAACAAATACAACAAGACAATATGGGAACCAACAATAACTACATGTGTTCTAATTAAGCTCTGCTGCAAGTTTCAAACATAATAGGTACTGCAAGGGATGAAATCTAACCACTATGTCTTTTAAACATGTCAGGCAACCACTGCAACCCACACTATCATTCTGCAACATTTATTTATTGTTCCTGCTATATGCAAAAATAGTGACAAAAATGGACTAACAGGAGGGAAGGGGGGGAAAGTTTTAACTGGGTGTTAACAAAACTGTCCACCAATAAAAGAAAACAAATACTGCTCCATCTAAAATTACCAAGTAATTGTTTTGTCTGTATGCAAAATGTTAGTACAGTAAAGAAGTTGCAACTTGATCTCGGGTATCTCTCAAATGCAATACAAACAATTGAAAAACAGCCAAAACCCAAAACCAGTTCCATCATTTTAACTTTAAAGCTTAACCAGAAAGTTTGTCCATCACACACACACACACACACACACACACACACACACACACACACAAAAACAGATGCCTCATACTTTTCCAACAGTATACCTTGATTAATCAAACAATCCTTAGCGGCTCTTTCAAGTAGTAGCACAAGTTGCTCAAACTTAAGACACCGTCTGAATTCCTCCCGATTAATCCATCACTCGTTAGCGGCTCATCAGTTACTGTTGGAAGTCGCTCAAACTTAAGACACCATCCAGCCTTCAAGATGCTGCATTGCTTCAAAGTACACTTGCTGCATGGGGAAAAAATTAACCCAATAACTCAAGACATTGCTCCTTCCCTCTCAGCCTCCAGCGCATGTGCACACAAGATAACACCCACCAAATACCCAAGCACTGCCTGACCCATTCCCAGCTTCCCACTCAGCCTTAACACATTGCATTACATCCTTTGACATGGCAATATATTCCATGTGCAAAAACAGGATGGACTATTGATGGATGAGTAAGTGGCATTTCACCAACCAGCAAGCATGTGGGATGCCGATAAAGATGTTAAGCAGGAATTGCATGCAAGTTGCAAACTAATTAGATACATGTCACAATCCTGAGCTGAACTTGATTCACCATACCTTCGCATTTTACTTTTTTTCTGACCAAGTCAGTTAAACAAACTTTGTTCCTGAAGTGGCCTTGAAGAGGCATTTGTGTGTGCATACACACTTTTCAAGTGTCTCTGTTTTTTCAGGGAAGCCCCTGATTTTGGCTCAAATTGTCCCACTTCAGTCTCGGCAGTGATATCATCATGAACACCCCTGCACATTGGTGATGCATGATGATGTCATCCATAACTTAAAATTGTAAAAAAAAAAAAAAAAAATTGGGAATTAAAGGGGCTACTCGGAAATTCATGGCACCCCATTATTTTGCCCTCAAAATCAGTAAATACCGTGGAAGTTCGGTATGGTTGAGAGGTTTGCAGATGTTCATCGTGTTTCACTGTTGCAGTCATGACTGTAGGGTTCTCCCCTGCCGGCAGGCAGCCCACAGTCGGCCAGAATCCCAAAGTCTGGGTCTGGCGTCGGCTGTTCAACCATGCTCCCTGACATCAGAGCGCCAGGAGTATAAAGCTGACAGCCGACGCCATCTTCTCCAGTCTTTCTTGCCGTGCGGTGATAGCAGTTCGCAAGTGCCGGTCGGCTGACTCCTGACGAATTTTTCTATATACTTCGGTCCGAAGACTTTCTTCTCCACTCAAAGCTAAGTACCCCGTTGGGGAAACTTTTTTCTTGCTCCAGTCCGATGTCAGAAAAAGTTAATAATTGTATTTCATGTGGGAAGCAAATACCTCATAAGGATTTTCATTCTTACTGTATTCCTTGCTTAGGCCCTGACCACGACGTAGCTAGTTGTCGGTTTTGTGCTAGATTCAATCAACGTACAATTAAGCGAAGGTACGATTTTGCTTTTCATTACTTCAGTAGGCGCTTTAACTACAAAATGTCTGATACGGTCCCGGCTACCGGAGTTCACAAACGTCTCAAGGATAAAGACAGGCCTCCGAGGGCCAAATCTGATGATAGTGCACAAGCGGAGCCAGCTTCAGGTTCGGCCGTTGTCAGTGAGGCGCTTTTGCAGCCCCTGTCGTCAGCCATTTCAGAACCGACGGCCGAAACGGACTCTCATGAGGAGCCAACCAGGCCTTTAAATATTTCTGTTGCAGGACCTTCGGACAGTGCTCCTTCGGATGGGTCCAGAGCCGCTGTGCAGGTACCGGCTTCCGAAGGGGTTTTCAGGCCTACTCAGCTACTAGTAAAGGCAAAGCCAAAGACAAAGGCAAAGACTCCTTCTAAATCAAAGACTTCAACACAGGCCTCTTCTGAACCGTCTCCCAAGTCACAGAAACAGTTACTCAAGATGGCGGAGGATTTACTTACTATGATTAGGGGTTCACATCCCCCTCCAGACAAAAGGCCAAGGCAGGATGTTTATTTTGATTCCTCTGATCAGGCTTCTGTTTCCTCAGTTTCTTCTTCTGATCAGGAATATTCTTTCCCTCCTTATGAGGATTCTGATGCTGAAGAATCCATTCCTTCAGCTTCTCCCCCTGAGGATTTCTCTTTTGGGGAAACTTTGCATGAAATGAGGGAACATTTCCACTGGGAAGGACAGGAGTATTTGGAATCCAAGAAAAGACTGAGGGATTTTCTTCTTCTTCCCCAACATAGACCCCTGGCTATTCCTCCTGTTTTGGATATTGTGGATGATGCCTTTTCGGAGGCTAACTTAACCCCTGACTCTTTTCCTCCTGCTCCTGTTAAGCCTGATAGATATTACAGGGTTCCTGATTCCCATCAGTTTTTATACAAGAACCCTGCTGCTGACCCTGAAACCATTTTTCAGGGTCCTAAGGGAGTTAAAGCCACTTCTGCAAAAAATCCCATTCCTACTGAAAAGGATTCTCGATCCTTAGAAAGATGGGGCAAAAAGGTGTACACTTCTGCTACTTTGTCCTTTAGGGCTTTAAACTGTCAGTTTCATATGCTTAAATACCAGCAATTTCTCTTGTCTGTCTTAAAACAAAAGCTTACTTCCATTTCTGCCTGTGCAGATGATAAGGAATTACATGACTTATTGCATGCCACTGAACAGGTTGGGAAGCATGGTTTACACTGTGGATTTGATGCCTTTGAGGCTTCTTGTAGGGCTGCGGCCTCTGGCACAGTCATTAGAAGGCATGCATGGCTAAAGGAACAAAATTTACCTGAACAAGTAAAGGCTAAATTATTGGATGCTCCTGTTCAGCATAATGTTTTGTTTGGATCAAAAGCTGAAGAGGTGATTAAAAAGATGGAGGATAAGGCGAAATCCATGCAAACAGTTAAAAATTTCTTACAAGTACAGCTACCTAGATTTAGCAGGAATTGGCCTTCAAAATATTGGTCCTTTCCCACTTCAGACAAGCCTCAGAGGGGTAGATATAGACGCTCCAGAGGGAGGCCTCAAACACAAGCTGCTTATAGACCAAGACAGTGGACTGCTTCCACCCCTAGGGGAGGAGAGGACAGGTCACAATCTCAAAGGAAACAAACTCAATGACTCCCTCTGTTGGGCTACAGGAACTTCTTGCCTGGAAGCCCCTCTCTGCGGAAAACTCTCTCTTTTTTATCAAAATTGGACTCAAATAACCCAAGACAAATGGGTTTTGGATGTGGTTTTTAAGAGGTTACAAATTCCATTTTCATACCTTGCCAAGGCCAAGTGGATGGCCAGACCTTCCAAAACATCAATGGACGGAGGCCTTAAACCAGGTGGAAGCTCTTTTGGCTATGAATGCCATAGAACTGGTTCCTCTTTCAGAGATGGGAAAAGGTTTTTACTCAAGGCTCTTTCTAGTCCCAAGGAAGCAAAACTCATGGAGACCCATTCTGGATCTGTTGGTCTTGAACACCTTTCTAGAGATTCCAAAATTCAAGATGCTTACTCTACAGCAGCTACTTCCATTGCTGTCCAAAGATGCATGGATGGTAACTTTGGATTTAAAGGAGGCATATTTACACATTCCCATCAGGCAGGATCGCAGAAAATACCTCCGGTTCAAGGCCGGATCGAGGCACTTTCAATTCTCTGCGCTGCCCTTTGGATTGTCTACTGCGCCCGGGGTCTTCACCAAATGCCTGGCTCCAGTAGTAGCTTACTGCAGACTCAAGGGAATTCAAATTTACCCTTATCTGGACGATTGTCTAATTCAGGCAGACAGTAAGGATGTCTTACTCCAGCATCTAGAATTTGTACAGAACCTCCTCAAGTTCATGGGATTCTCTGTAAACATAAAAAAGTCAAATTTGACACCATCACAACAGATTTCTGGGTGCACTTCTAAACACCACAACCCAGATGGCATTTCTGACATCCAAAAACAATTACAGCTGGCTTCAACTTTCAAAACCTTGGCAACTCTAACTCAACTATCTGCAAGGAAATTCCTGCAGGCTTTGGGTTACATGGCCTCCTGCATCCTTCTCGTACCATATGCAAGACTACACATGAGGAAAATACAGTGGTACCTAAAAAGTGTATGGTCTCAGCATTGCCACAGTTTAGACATACTGATCTCCGTCCTTCCTTGTCTTCAAAAGGAATTTCTTTGGTGGTCCAGGGCATGTGCTCTAAACAAAGGGAAACCCTTTTGTCTGCCTCCGGCCACTCAGATTCTAACCACGGACGCCTCAGATTATGTTTGGGGAGCCCATTTTCAGGGCAGTTGTCTGCAGGGCCTTTGGGCAAAGGATCAGAAGAACCTGCATATCAACTTAAAGGAAATGTTAGCCATTCAGAAAGCTCTATTGGCCTTCAGGAATCTTTTACAACCAGGACAACTCCTAATTCGGACAGACAACACCACAGTTATGTGGTACATAAACAAGCAAGGGGGATCTCATTCCTACCCCCTTTGCAGACTAGCCATGGATCTATGGAACACAGCTCTAGCTTGCAATCTAGATCTTCATGCTCAGTTTCTACCAGGGAAACAAAACTTCCTGGCAGACAGTCTGAGCAGAAACCTTTCGGATCCACACGAGTGGATGCTAGACACCAAAATATTCAGGATGATAACAGCAGTCTGGGGATGTCCTCACATAGACCTCTTTGCATCCCATCTCAATCATCAACTACAGAATTTTTGCACCAGGACTTTCCACAGAGAAGCTTGGAATGTGGATGCCCTGTCATTCAGTTGGAGGAACCTCTCGGGATATGCCTTTTCGCCTCTTCCTCTTCTTCCACGGGTTTTATTGAAGATAAAACAGGACAAGCCCAAGATGATAATCTTGCTGGCTCCAAATTGGCCTCAGCAGTTTTGGTATTCAACTCTAAAAAAACCTATGCCTGGAGCCCCCTTGGGTTTTACCTCCGTCTCCGAACCTTCTGTCCCAGCATCAGGGTCAGGTTCTACACTCTCATGTCAGAACTCTCAGCCTGGCGGCCTGGTTAATCCAGGGCCTTTGATTTCTTCTTTACTGCCCAAGCAGGTTATGGATGTCATTTTAGAAGCCAGACGTCCTAGCACTAGAAAATCTTATGCAGGAAAATGGAAAAGATTTTGTTCCTGGATGCAGGCTCAGGATTCTGATCCTCTTCTTCCTAACATTACTTTAATTTTACTTTACTTGACAGATCTCTTACATAAGGGTCTCTCTTTCTCTTCCATTAAGATACATGCCTCTGCTATTTCTGCTCATTATAATACAGACCCTCCCATCTTTTCCCACCAGCTCATGAGACAGTTTCTCAGAGGAGCTAAGAACTTAAGACCTCCTAGATCTCCTCCCATTCCTGCTTGGGATCTCAACTATGTTTTGGAAAAACTAACCTTGCCTCCTTTTGAGCCTGCTGCCTCTTCTGACATCAAGTTTTTATCTTGGAAGACAGCTATCCTGTTAGCCCTAACCTCTGCCAGGAGAGTTTCAGAGTTACAAGCTCTTATGGCTGTGGAACCTTATATTATTTTTCATCAAGACAGGGTATCTTTGAGGACTAATCCTACCTTCATGCCTAAGGTGGTTTCCAAAGTGGCTTTAAATCAAACTATCCACTTGCCAACCTTTTTCCCCACTCCTCAAAATAAAGGGAAAGGATCTTACATTCCTTGGATGTACACAGGCAACTACGTTTTTACCTGAACAGAACCAAGGACATCAGAAAATCAGAACAGTTGTTTGTTTCTTATGCTTCAAGTTCCCAAGGTAAAGCCATTTCAAAACAGACCATTTCTAAATGGATTGCTCATGGAATCAGATTTTGTTATTCTCACCATGGAAAGCAAATCCCAGGGAGTATACGGACTCATTCCACCAGAGCTGCTGCCACTTCTGCGGCCTTCCTCAGGGGAGTTCCTACCAAGGACATTTTGGAAGCTGCAACTTGGAGTTCAGTGCATACTTTTTCTAAGCACTACAATCTACCTCTCTACTCTAAGTCTAGGGCAGGCTTTGCCTCTGCAGTCTTGCAGGGCCTTTTAGCCGCCCCTTCCTCTTTATGACCACCTCCCTTTCTTTCAGCTTTGGGATTCTACCCTACAGTCATGACTGCAACAGTGAAATACGATGAACATAGTACAGTTGTGTACACCTACCATAAATGTAGATGTTAGAGTGTCTTCACTGTTGCAGTCTGGGTTTCCCTCCCTCTTGTCCCCTCTTATATTTACTTTTGTGTATTTCCTTTTTTCACCATTCTTCTGAGGTGTATTTGCAAAAGTTATGGGACCTTTTTCATTTTGGGACTCCTGACATCTGGGGCAAGAAAAACTGGAGAAGATGGCGTCGGCTGTCAGCTTTATACTCCTGGCGCTCTGACGTCAGGGAGCATGGTTGAACAGCCGACGCTGGACCCAGACTTTGGGATTCTGGCCGACCGAGGGCTGCCTGCCATCAGGGGAGAACCCTACAGTCATGACTGCAACAATGAAGACACTCTAACATCTACATTTATGGTAGGTGTACACAACTGTACTTTACTGTTGACAGGAGTAATTTATTGAGCTTAGCTCAGGGTTTAGTTCAGGCTCTTGGCCCTTCGTGTTTGACTGTTTCTCGTGTTTAAAAAAAAAAATAAATAAATAAATAAATAAACAAATTCTTCATTTTCTGAATAGATTCAAGAGTTTGAACCTAAGTGATTTCAAAGGGACAGATATTGTTGTTTCCATAGATTTCTGATTCAGATTCTGAGAGGAGTGTGGCTTTTGCCATACTTTTAAAGGAGTCTCTTTTTCTGTTTCTCTGAAATGAGCTAGTACTTTTGAAGGATTTTCCTTCTCTGAAAAAATTTCCAGAATAAATTAGTTGGTTCAGTGGAAAAACAGTTATGTTTCTCAGTCCCTTAGGAAGTATTATGATTTGTTAGAACTGGAATTTCCAGAATCTATTCCTATTCCTTCTGTTCTCTCTGCTTCAGCTCCTGCAGCTTCCCTGACCGCCAGCGTGCTGCCACCAATAAAGTAGACTATATAAAGTTCCTCAGTCTTGCAGGTTTCTGTATACTGAACCCAGATCAGACCCTGCAGCTCTTGCTTTCGTGAATCCAGCTGGTAAGTATTTGGTTAATATTAATCCCTGTCCTTCTGACAAGGATGGGGAGGATTTTAATAGATCTGGGGAAAACTGTATTCTCCTGCAACACTTGTTTTTAGAATTCTCAACTGTCAAAACTCCCATTACAGCTTATTCTGAGAATATGAGGAATGCTTTGCCATCGGTTTCCTCTTTTGTGGAGAAATATGCTTTGTGTAACTTCACTGCTTCTATGTCTCAAGTGAGTACCCACTGTGCATACAATTATGACAATGCACTTCCAGGTCTGATGCCAGTACAACTGTTATGAGGAGGTCTCCCTGATTGAGCTCTCAAAACCTTCCAGAGGATGTCAAAAATGAAGTTTTGAATTTCCCTTCAATAGAGACCTAATTTTTGGACCATGTACGGCATAGGTCATTTAAAAAGTATAATGAGAGAGGAAAACTTATTGAAGGGAGCCTTCAGATTTTTCAGCCCTCCTTCTCCAGGTTTGTCAAGTGACTCATTGCTCCCTCTACAACCTTCTTTAAAAGCAAAATTAACAGGGCTAACAGGCTGCTGGTTAGCAAATGCTTAAAACACAATGGTAAGGATGGTCTTGTTCAGAAAAGAAAACAGGAGCCCCACATAATGATGGACATTCTGATATGTCTAAATGGGTCTTCTTCAAAGTATCAAAACACCACATCGTTGAAGACCATATTATTGAGACATTGATGAATCCTCATAACATGGAATACCCGTAACCATGAAACCTAAATCCGGGAAGAGAATTACTTGGCCACCAGGACAAAAAAACAGACAACACAGCAAGTAAAACCGACCAAAGTGGGGGGGCTTTACCCCCCACCCCCTAACTAAATATTCCTACTCAGAAATCACACTACAATGGGGAAAGCGCAAGGTTCACCATGGTGGCCACGTGTTTCACTTCCCGGGTTTAGGTTTCCCGGTTCCGGGTGTTCGATGTTATGAGGATTTGGCGATGTTGTTTCAATAATATGGTCTTTGACGATGTGGTGTTTCAGTATGTTGAAGTAGACTCGTCTAAATATCCATATGAAAGACTTCTTTGACTCTCAACCTGGCAATTCTTTAATTCTACCAGAAATTCTGAACATTCATTTTTGTCTTTGGCAAGAGAGAGTCTCTGAGTGTAATCCTTCAAGATTACAGATGGCAGTGGGCATCTCTCCCACCTTTTTAGGGGATTATTTCTCGCTTGCAAGACCAAACTTTTTTTTTTCCCTCCTGTCATTCAACATATGCTTGCTCATGGAGTGTCTGAACCAGTTTGTGATAATATCCAAGTTCAAAATTTTGCCACTTCATAATTTGTGCATCTTATTCTCCATGTGGGTTTTCTAGTGACCTTGTATTTAAATGATGCACATCACATTCCCATAGATCCAGATTCCAAACATTCTTTGAGGTTTTCTGTGTCTAGATCACATATATTTGGTCCCTGCATTTACCCTTTGGTCTATCTACTGCTCCAGGGGTTTTCTCAGTGTCTTGCTCCTGTGATAGCTTACTGCAGACTGTGAAGTTTTCACATTTTTCCTTACTTAGATGACTTGCTTTTGCAGTCTTTTTAAAGTGTCAGGAGTCTCTCACTTGGGTAAAGGAGCTCCTTCACAGGCTGAGTTTCCAAGAGAATATACAGAAGTCTTGTCTGACTCCTGTTCACAAGATTGATTTCCTGTGGCACTTCTGGATTCCTCCCTATTAAAATGTAAGCACTTGAAATGACAAGTACTGGCATGGCAAAAAAACAGGTTGACAATGCAGGATTAGAGCGAGTCTCAAACATCACTTTTTTTTTTTTTTTTTGTTTTTACAGAGGGCCAAGCCCCACTGCACCCCCTAACCTCTAACCTTATACATACCAACACTGACATACCACAGAGGACAGGGAATATTTCGGGAAATGGCCACCATAGGCTTAGTACACTTTTTAGCCTTTCATTCTCCATATTTCGGGACTCTCTCTAGCAGGTCCTGACTTTTTTCTAATGGTTACCCCCCTTGATACCTCAGTTGGAAGACTTTTTCTTCCTCAGAAAAAAATAGATCTGTATTTATATCTATTCCTTAGTTTTTCCACTCTGACTACCATCTCAGCAGGGAAATTTCTCAGGATTATAGGTCTCATGGCATCTGTTGTACTGAGGATATTCCTGGCAAGATTTTCCATGAGTAAAATTAACTGGTAACTGAAATTGTGATTCTGCCATTAACAACATCCCAGTTTTGGTGGCTGTGAAGGGAGATTTTGAAGTGGAGACGCTATAAATTTCTCAGAATCCAGGTTTCCCATTCTCTCTTCCTGCTCCATCACAGATGGTCACAACATACGTCTCAAATTGTCTTTGGGAATCAAAGTACAGGGTCTTGAGAATAAAAGACAGATCAAAGCACATAAATATAAGAGGTGTCCGCTCTTATAAATACTCTTAACTGTCTAAATCATTTATGGTCCCCTGGATCTCTACAGTTGTTTGCAGACAGTACCACTGCAATGTGTTACATAAGTAAGCAAGGGGGAAGCAGATCTTACCCCTGTATAGGTTGTGGTAGCCTGGAATGTAGCCTTTTATCACAGTCTTATGCTACAAGCATCATACACTAAGAGCAGGACCAGGACAGAATCTGCTGAATGGAAACTGAATCAGAAAATCTTCCAACATTTGATCCAGTTGTGAGGAATACCTCAAATAGATCTTTGTGCCTCTGCTTGCAACAATTGTTTGACAAAGTTCTGCTCCAGGACTCTATGCCAAAAGGCCTCATAGGTTCATAGGATGATACTTGGCTATTGGCCCAGAGGC